>NC_089819.1:24110374-24410374 GCF_029633855.1 Hoplias malabaricus
ACTTTTGAATCACCAATCCACCTACCAACGTGTGTTTTTGGACTGTGGGAGGAAACCGGAGCACCCGGAGGAAACCCACGCAGACACAGGGAGAACACCAGTGTTAATCAAAAGTCGCCATTTACTAATAATCAGTTACAGGCTTTATTAGGCTAATCAGGAGATTAAAAAGTATAATACTGGATAAATTAAAACATCTACATCACATGATAATGGTGTAAAACAGAGATTCCCAAGTGTTTTGGGCAGATATTTAATTCAAGTTAGTCACTGATTAACTATAAATAATTAAGTATGATGTTTTCGCTGTCCAATTAAAAACATGCATCCCCATTTTGTAGACTTTGAGTTTACTTAGTCATTTGAACACAGCTGCTGTCCTTCACTCTGTGTGAAAATTGAATGATGAATGAACCAATAGAAATGCTCCAAATTGTACTTTGAATAAAATCTTTTACATTTACTTTCATTGAAAGTTAAGGTTTTTTCTGTCTCCTATAAAGAGCCAATTAACAACATTAGTTAGTGGCTAGTTCATCTAGTTCATTGCCGGCTGCTGACTTGATTTGGACTTAATAAAAACATAATATTAAACACCTACATTTTCCTTAATAACAAAGTAATAAGCAGTCAACATTTACGAGGACCTATTCTATCTAATGTGAAGTGTTAGCATGATTTTAGAGACATTATAAAGTTATAATAAATGCATTACAACGCTATGACAAGGCCTACCAACTCTACAATGATATGCTTTAAGAAAATGATCATTTTCAATCCATCGAGTGTGAAACCTCCCCGATCTGGGCTCCATTCTCCTGCAGCTGTATCTCCTGTGGCAAAGAGCTGCTCTGCATTGTGTTCCACCCAGCTCTATATTGTGTTTAGCTTTAAACTTGATACAGCAGAAGCAACGGAGCAGTGGGGCCACACCAGCCAGTGAAAGAGTGTGTATGAAAACAGACGACCCAGCCACAGCTAGAGTTGCCTCTCTGTGGATCAGAGGTGTTTCTGAGCTCTGCTGGACGTAACCGGTTTTCATATTTAATTACACTTTTCCGCTTCTCCATTAATTGTCTCTTTGGACACACATAGGTTTCCTTTACAAAGTGGACAACAAGCCTTTCATGTCTTACAACTCCTCTCCATGTTTCATGATGAGGTTTAACGGCGAGCGAAGTCACCTGCACCTGCCACTGCCATCCTTTTCACATCTTTAGAAATGAGCATACACCCCAGGCAAAGAGCCCAGATAGTCCTAACGCTTCTAGGTTATTTTACAGTGAGCTCCTCTCCACCGCCGGTGCTGTTTCACTAATTATACACAAACACTTTGCTTTGTACCTGAAGTAGAGCTGCAGAAACAGTGCTGTAAACTGTTGTGTTTGGGTTAGAGCTACAGTTGGGGAGTAGGACAGAGCGTAGTTTACATGCAGCACCAGGAAAAATACAAATACAACGGCAGCGCATTTTCCCAAGTGCTTTCATTTGGAGATGTCAGTGTTTTAGCTTTGTTCAAACTTTTTTAATTCATTCCATAACGTCCAAACTATTTTGCGCTGATGCTTTCTGGACTTCTTCGCTTTGACTTGAACCATGTTTGTCCGACTGCAAGGTTGATAACAGCTGTTGGCATCTGTGTCAACACAATGCACAGTTACATTTCTGCGGAGGTGTGTGGTGTGGGTTTCCACACATAAGCATAACCGGACTAGGAACCAAGCTCACACCCCCATTTATATCAATGGAACGGCAGTGGATCAGGTGTCCAGTTTCAATTTCCTTGGTCTCCACATTTCCAATGATCTCACCTGGTCCTTGAACTCCTCCGTCCTCATCAAAAAGGCGGAGTCTGAAGAAAGCTCACTTGTCTCCCAGGATACTGCTGAACTTTTACCGCTGTACCATCGAGAGCATACTTACCAACTGCATCTCTGTATGGTACGGCAGTTGCTGTGTTGCAGACCGCAAAGCTCTCCAGCGGGTGATAAAAACAGCACAGCGCATCATAGGCATCGAATTACCTACCATCGAGGACATCTACCATAAACATTGACTGGGCAGGGCAAGAAACATCGTCAAGGACGTCACCCACCCAAATCATGGACTTTTCAGCCTTTTACCATCTGGCAGATGTTACAGGAGCCTCCGTTCCCGCACTAACATGCTTCGTAAAAGTTTTTTTTCTGAGGATGTTATCCTGATGAACACTATTCAGACACTTTAAATAAACATTGCACAATCATTTCACTGCACCTTCTGTAATGATGTATTTCATTCATCCTTCAGTACATAATGCATCATCTACACAATATTACTTTGTTTATATGTTCATTCATTCATTATCTGTAACCCTTATCCAGTTCAGGGTCGCGGTGTGTCCAGAGCCTACCTGGAATCATTGGGCGCAAGGCGGAAAAACACCCTGGAGGGGGCGCCAGGCCTCCACAGGGCGACACACACTCACACATTCACACCTACGGACACTTTTGAGTCGCCAATCCACCTACAAACGTGTGTTTTTGGACTGTGGGAGGAAACCAGAGCACCCGGAGGAAACCCACGCAGACACAGGGAGAACACACAACACTCCTCACAGACAGTCACCCGGAGGAAACCCACACAGACACAGAGAGAACACACCACACTCCTCACAGACAGTCACCGAGAGAAAACCCACGCAGACACAGGGAGAATACACCACACTCCTCACAGACAGTCACCCGGAGGAAACCCACACAGACACAGGGAGAACACACCAACTCCTCACAGACATTCACCTGGAGGAAACCCACGCAGACACAGGGAGAACACACCACACTCCTCACAGACAGTCACCCGGAGGAAACCCACGCAGACACAGGGAGAACACACCACACTCCTCACAGACAGTGAGAACACACCACACTCCTCACAGACAGTCACCCGAAGGAAACCCACGCAGACACAGGGAGAACACACCACACTCCTCACAGACAGTCACCCGGAGCGGGAATCGAACCCACAACCTCCAGGTCCCTGGAGCTGTGTGACTGCGACACTAATCTGCTGCGCTACCGTGCCGCCCTTGTTTACATGTTTTATATTTCAATATGTATATATGGTTACAACGTCCATAATCACAAGGTTATATCACAACTGCACTTTGTGTAAATAATGTTATATATTGCACTTCTGGTTAGATGCTAACTACATTTCATTGGCCTTGTACTTGTACTCTGCACAATGACAATAAAGTCTTCAAAAGTCTATAATTCAAATACAACATGGTACAGTTATGTTTTCAAATGGAAGGTACCGTGTATCATTGTGGGTCCCCACCTCAGTGACAGGTTTCTGAGAGTGTAAACCTAATCCTAACTCTAATCTCCAGTAGATCACAAGCTGCAGGATTGTCTCCTGAGGAACGTTCTCTAGCAACAGTTTACAGCACTTCTTCAGGTTCATAACAGGGTGGATTTAGTGAAACTGTGCCACCAGGATCTTGATGCTGAGATTGATTAAGGTCAGATGGTTCCATGACAATTTTTACAGCAAATGAAGAAGAAAACAAAGCTGACACAGTTAAGGTGTCCTAATACTTTGAGGCGAAACTCCGACAGCTCGAATTGTTGCTGACCTGAAGTGCACAGTGTGTAAAAAGCTCTTTACCGTGTACAAACCCTCTCTAATGGCCAGGGGTCTATACCATTGTGTAGGGTCATCATTAGCTTGACTGAGAAGAGATCACCTTCCCTCTGACATATAGCCCCATATCTTATGCATGTCTTATTAATGTTTCATGGAATTACGATCTATATATAGCCCTCACCTTCACCACTGGCCACTGACCTGTGAAAGTAAGCTTCCTGGAGACTTACCTGAGCACAAAATAAACCCTTTGTGATTATTGTGTTTAGATTCTTGGAGGTGCTTAGATGTTGCACATGCTGTTTGTATACAAGCTCTATCCATGGGTTGCAGTCATGTAATTTTTATTTTGGCCTGGTTTCAGAGCACTAATGTAAACAGATGGGAAAGAAGGATACATTTATCTCATACACAGCTCCTCTCAAGGCATTGGAGAGGGTCTCACAGCACTCAGAAGCACAGAAGACCTCTGCCTCTTTGCATCAGGGGGGTAAGGGATCCCACTGTGTTGCACAATGAGGAGAAAAATCTGTTATCTTCTGTTAGCCACATTAGCATTTTCATCATATTTTATGCATTTCTCGGCTCTTCTGCCTAATTCTGTCTGAATGAGTGAGTTATTCACACACAGATCAAACCCCCTATACCCCCCCCCCCCCCCCACAGGTAAATAAGCTGGTCCCATTGTCTCTGCATAACTCTGTCGACAGACCCTTGGAGGATAGTGTTTTATCGCGATTGTCTGCCTAAAATATTCCTCTGATTTGGCTTAATATGTAGTAAATAGATTCTCTTTGTTGGAAATGTGAGCGATCAGTGAGTGATGTTTCCAATCCACAGCGTGCGTAGGGCTGAATCCCAAAAGTCTCCCTACACCCTCCGTAGCTCACAGTGTTGATCATAAAATAACGGTTTTCCCACTCATGTATAGAGAAGTATGAAATGTAATGGGAGGCTGGCACACAAGCTGAAGGTCTCCATGCTCAAAGCCAAGTGTCAGCTAAAGGGGTGTCAACCCTCCAGCATCGCACTGTGGATCAGTGGAACTCCATCTGATCATTCAAGGTTAAGACCTGACCTCGCTGAGGCCTGTGCCTACCATCAGATCCTCACAGCAATGTTCTAAAGCCTTGCCCTAATAGCAGCGACACAGAAAGACAAACCCCCGTTAATACACGTAGTTTTCAGAAGACATCATCGACTGAGGCAGTGTCCAGAAGCGTCTCTCCATACAGTGTGTGTTTGATTAAACACCACGCCTCTGAAGTTTGCTAGTGTTTCCTCCTCTATTGTACGCAGATGTGTGACAGGGTTTCATGTCTAGAAGCCGATCCCACATGTCCCGGCTTGTGTGTCTCATTTCGGCTCCTGGACGTATCTCTTTCTTTTATCTTTTCCTGTGCGTCAGAGAATCATTAAGACCCATCACTCTGCTCTTCCACATGCTAAGGCTATGTGAACTGAACTGATAACCCAACATAAGACGACGTTAAAGAGACCCAAGAGAGCGGGGACACGTGTTTTAGCTTAACTCTGCAGTCTCTCCCACTGCGAGAAAGCACTATGGGTGTGAAAGGATGTGGAGCTGAGAAAAGGAAATAGACATGAGAATTTGCAAATCAGTCATAGTTTTGGTGTTTCCCAAGAATAGACTGGTGGCCACCCCAGAGCTAGGATTTCAAAACAGATTTACTTACAAGTCTTATTACCAGAAAGATGAAAAAAAAAGATATAAAACTGGAATCTGATTCGTTAATTCCCTTGTACATAGATTTAATTTATTCACAGAAAATATGACACCTTTAACACACTTCAAAGAACAGACAAAGCATTTTTCCTACTGAGTCACATCACCTTTCCTTTAATGACACTGTTTAATCATTTGAGAACTGAGGATACTAATTGTTGCCAGTTTGTTTGTGGACTTCTCACAAATTCCTGGTTGATACAATACTCTTCTGATTGAATGAAGATGATTCTCTGCTTTATGATGTGCCATGTAAGACAGATCTAGTCAAGCACACTCACTCAGGGTGTATAAAGCCACACTGTTGTAGCAAGTAGGGAATGAGGTCTGGCATTGTCTTGCTGAAATAACCATGGACTCCCTTGACAGAAGCATATGTGTCCCTAACATCCCAATACATGTGCAATTCAACAGTACCTTCATGCATATTCAAGTCAGCCATGCTATAGGCACTGATGCTCACCCACACCATGACAGATACGGACAGTCTGGATGATCCATTTCCTATCGACATCCATTTTTACCCAAAACCAAGCTGAACCCTGGACACATCTGACCAGAGCATGTCTCACTTCTCTTTCAGGTTGCATTTCTTGATGCGGCAGTGGACAGTGTTAAGGACAGTAGTTTTCTGAAGTATATTTTTGTTAATCACATAAGTATGATGGTTTCTAATGCAATGCCATCTGAGGGCTCAAAGCTCAGGCAGGTTTAACAGTGTTTAACTTTTACAGTATTATGTACAGTAAGAGATTCATTGCAATCTTGCATTGAAAAATGTGACTTGACCTCCCCTCCACCATTGCTGTGAAGACTGAGCTTTTGGTGGATGCTCGTTTTATACATTTTATATTCCCCTGTTTATACTGGAGTGATTGAAAATTGTGAATATATATATTATACTCATTTTTACTATTACAAGTTATTACTTAAGATTTTTACTTTTCCAGGGTTATGATGTAGGTGTATGTAGTGTTTGGAGTCTTGTCCAAGGACTCATATACCATGACGCTTTACCACATGGAGAGAAGCATTGTTATCCACTGCTCTATCCATCGTGTACTATAAAAACTGAGGAAGAGCCAGGAGGAACAGATCAGGTGGTAATATAATTCCTATACCTACGATACCTCATATTAATCTCATTTTATTATTGTACTTTCTAAAATATAAGTTCTACCCGAATATCATTATGGACACTCTCTCTCCTGACCTAAACCGTGTTGCCGTTGCCTGAGGAGACTTTGTTGTGCCAGGTGTAATTGCCTTTTATCTCTTGCCTTTCATCTCAGGGGGATATGTGATATCGGCTCATGTTCCAGAGAGGCTCTGACAGAAAATCTTCATTTTTGCGTGAGCCATTATTGAAATGGATCCTTACACCGCGATAAATATCAACAAACAGCACCTTTTAAGAGGATAGTTGCAACATGAATTAATAATAGCTCGGTTCAGAACACACAGGCTTTGTTTCTTCTTTCAGTTTTCTCTTATTTTCTGAGACAATGCAATGATATTTTGTGTAAACAGGGGTTTTAATCTGTTTGCCTAGAGACCGGGGGTTAAGGTTATGTAGAATTGAGTTGTCCTGAATAGATATCACATTCAGCACTGAGTAAAAGACATTACATTTCCAGTCAAACTGACCATTAGGTACACAGAGATATTTCTGAGGCTGTGTTATGGGTTTAAATATGATCAATACGTCAGATTCATCTTTTTTTTTTTACCAAAAAGAACCCTTGAAGAAACATAATTTTAAGTTTGTAGGGGGAGCTCAGGAGTAAAAATATCAAATCTTATCTAGGGTTCCTTTAGGAAAGAGAACTTTCAAAACAAATACAAATAAATAAATAAATTAATTAATTAATTAAAAATGAGTTAAAGATGAACCTGGGACCCCTAATAATCACGCAGTGCCTAAATGTTGCACTAAAACTGTCCTCATCAGATAGCAATTAGCAGTGTTTGTGTCCAACCTTCCATTGTGAGAAGATTCAGCTTAATATTATGGGTCTGAAAGGATGTGGAGCTGTCGAGAAGTCTGAAAACATGAGAGAAAATAAACACAAAAGAAAAACATCTTTAAATCAATCCAAAACTCTGTTGATGTTCTTGAGACAATGGATAGGCCACCGCAGAGCTCAGGCATTCACACTCACCCTGTCACTCACACACTCACACCTGTGGACGATGTCACACATTCACTCAGTCACTCATACACTCACCCAGTCACTCACACACTCATACCTGTGGATAATGTCACACATTCACTCAGTCACTCAAACACTCACCCTGTCACTCACACACACACACACCTGTGGACAATGTCATACACTCAGTTACTCACACATTCACCCAATCAACCACACACTCACCCTGTCACTCACAAAGTCACCCAATCACTTACACACTCACACCTGTGGACGATGTCACACACTCATTCAGTCATTCACACACTGACCCAATCAATCACACACTCACCCTGTCACTCACAAACTCACCCAATCTCTCACACACTCACACCTGTGGACAATTCCACACATTCTCCCTGTCACTCCCACAGTCACTCACAGACACACTCACCTGTGGACAGTTTCACACACTCACCCAATAAATCACACACCCCCAGTCACTCACACACTCTCACCTGTGGACAGTTACACACACTCACCCAGTCACTCACACACACCTGTAGACAGTTTCACATACTCACCCAGTCACTCACACACTCACACCTGTGGACATTTTCATACCCTCACCCAGTCATTCACACACTCACACCTGTGGACAGTTTCACAGACAGTGGATGAAGGAGAGAATGAATCCCAGCTCCCTGTTGATGCCCTGCTCACATTAAACCACCTGGATATACCTTCTCCACAGAAACAGAGACAGAGATAAAGCCACATCCCAAACCGTTTCCCGCGGAGATAACACCGTTTCTGAACATGCCTCGGGTGTTCTGAGGGGGATTTATTAGATTAAGCCTGTTTCCGTGTCAGAACTAAGTTGAACTCGTTCTCTATTCATCAGCGCTGCAGCAGGAAATTGTCGCCTCAATAAAAGCCGCTATCTGTTTCCATTGAGGAGCTGGAGTTGAGCTGTGGAGCAGGAGGAGAGTAATTGATGGTTACGGTGATGAGCATGGCTCTGCTCCCAGGGGGCACCGTGTTAGGGCTGTT
Source organism: Hoplias malabaricus (assembly GCF_029633855.1). Lineage (NCBI taxonomy): Eukaryota > Metazoa > Chordata > Actinopteri > Characiformes > Erythrinidae > Hoplias > Hoplias malabaricus. The sequence continues at coordinate 24,118,937 of NC_089819.1, forward strand.
TTCATGAATAACTTGTATGTTAATAAAACAAGTCGTGGAGCTGTGAGCGGAGCTGGCGTTGGCAGAAACGTGTGAAGGGAGTGGAGCATTACTCTGAAGGAGCGGTGGCATAAATACAGATGTGGAACAATGGAGAAATTGCAGGGGGGTTTATTATCACAGCAGATGCGCTTCAGAGCATCAAGCAGTGTTTTCACATCTAGGGTCATCTACTGTTCCTCACACTTATTTCAAATACAGCTGCTGGATACGGCAGACTCCAACACTTTACAGACAGAAATAGCCCAGCTGCCTTCATATCTGCTCATAAAGCTCATCATATAATATTCTATGAATATAAACTATACTCAGGACTGTTAGATTCTAGATGATCACGGTGGTTCCCTAAAAGTCCCCACCTTCCCCTAACTACACTCCACAAACTCGTGATAATCTCTGGATTCAGCTGCTGTAGCATGCTCCAGCTGTGGATACAGATGTTCAGCTTTGCTGGAGCAGCTGCACGTGAGCCTTACATCACCAACTTTAACACAAAGTGTCTGAAAGTGGGGTAAACAGCCCTCCAGAACTGGACTGTGGGGTAGCTGAACTGGGTTCTGTAGAGAGACAGAGTCTGTGTGTGAATGGGTGAGTGTGTGAAACTATACAAAGGTGTGTGTGTGTGTGTGTGTGTGTGTGTGTGTGTGTGTGTGTGTGTGTGTGTGTGTGTGTGAGTGTGTGAGTGAGTGTGTGAAACTGTCCACAGATATGAGTGTGTGAGTGACTGGGTGAATGTGTGAAACTGCCCACAGATGTGAGTGTGTGAGAGAGTGACTGGGTGAGTGTGTGAAACTGTCCACAGGTGTGAGTGTGTGAGTGACTGGGTGAGTGTGTGAAACTGTCCACAGATGTGAGTGTGTGAGAGAGTGACTGGGTGAGTGTGTGAAACAGTCCACAGATGTGAGTGTGTGAGAGAGTGACTGGGTGAGTGTGTGAAACTTTCCACAAGTGTGTGTGAGTGTGTGTGTGACTGACTGGGTGAGTGTGTGAAACTGTCCACAGGTGTGAGTGTGTGAGTGACTGGGTGAGTGTGTGAAACTGTCCACAGGTGTGAGTGTGTGAGTGACTGGGTGAGTGTGTGAAACTGTCCACTGGTGTGTGTAAATGACTGGGTGAGTGTGTGAAACTGTCCACAGGTGTGAGTGTGTGAGTGACTGGGTGAGTGTGTGAAACTGTACACAGGTGTGAGTGTGTGAGTGACTGAGTGAGTGTGTGAAACTGTCCACAGGTGTGAGTGTGTCAGTGACTGGGTGAGTGTGTGAAACTGTCCACATGTGTGAGACTGTGTGAGTGACTGGGTGAGTGTGTGAAACTGTCCACAGGTGTGAGTGTGTGAATGACTGGGTGAGTGTGTAAAACTGTCCACAGCTGTGAGTGTGTGAGTGACTTGGTGAGTGTATGAAACTGTCCACAGGTGTGAGTGTGTGAGTGACTGGGTGAGTGTGTGAAACTGTCCACAGGTGTGAGTGTGTGAGTGACTGGGTGAGTGTGTGAAACTGTCCACAGATGTGAGTGTGTGAGAGAGTGACTGGGTGAGTGTGTGAAACTGTCCACAGGCGTGGGTGTGTGAGTGACTGAGTGAGTGTGTGAAACTGTCCACAGGTGTGAGTGTGTGAGTGAGTGGGTGAGTGTGTGAAACTGTCCACAGATATGAATATGTGAATGACTGGGTGAGTGTGTAAAACTGTCCACAGCTGTGAGTGTTTGAGTGACTGGGTGAGTGTGTGAAACTGTCCACAGGTGTGAGTGTGTGAGTGACTGGGTGAGTGTGTGAAACTGTCCACAGGTGTGTGTGTGAGTGACTGGGTGAGTGTGTGAAACTGTCCACAGATGTGAGTGTGTGAGAGAGTGACTGGGTGAGTGTGCGAAACTGTCCACAGGCGTGGGTGTGTGAGTGACTGAGTGAGTGTGTGAAACTGTCCACAGGTGTGAGTGTGTGAGAAAGTGACTGGGTGAGTGTGTGAAACTGTCCACAAGTGTGTGTGTGTGTGTGACTGACTGGGTGAGTGTGTGAAACTGTCCACAGGTGTGAGTGTGTAAGTGACTGGGTGAATGTGTGAAACTGTCCACAGGTGTGAGTGTGTAAGTGACTGGGTGAGTGTGTCAGTGACTGGGTGAGTGTGTCAGTGACTGGGTGAGTGTGTGAAACTGTCCACATGTGTGAGACTGTGTGAGTGACTGGGTGAGTGTGTGAAACTGTTCACAGATATGAGTGTGTGAGTGACTGGGTGAGTGTGTGAAACTGTCCACAGATATGAGTGTGTGAGTGACTGAGTGAGTGTGTGAAACTGTCCACAGGTGTGAGTGTGTGAGTGACTGGGTGAGTGTGTGAAACTGTCCACAGGTGTGAGTGTGTGAGTGACTGGGTGAGTGTGTGAATCTGTCCACAGGTGTGAGTGTGTGAGTGACTGGGTGAGTGTGTGAAACTGTCCACTGGTGTGTGTAAATGACTGGGTGAGTGTGTGAAACTGTCCACAGGTGTGAGTGTGTGAGTGACTGGGTGAGTGTGTGAAACTGTCCACAGGTGTGAGTGTGTAAGTGACTGGGTGAATGTGTGAAACTGTCCACAGGTGTGAGTGTGTGAGTGACTGGGTGAGTGTGTGAAACTGTCCACAGATGTGAGTGTGTGAGAGAGTGACTGGGTGAGTGTGTGACACTGTCCACAGGCGTGGGTGTGTGAGTGACTGAGTGAGTGTGTGAAACTGTCCACAGGTGTGAGTGTGTGAGTGAGTGGGTGAGTGTGTGAAACTGTCCACAGATATGAATATGTGAATGACTGGGTGAGTGTGTAAAACTGTCCACAGCTGTGAGTGTTTGAGTGACTGGGTGAGTGTGTGAAACTGTCCACAGGTGTGAGTGTGTGAGTGACTGGGTGAGTGTGTGAAACTGTCCACAGGTGTGTGTGTGAGTGACTGGGTGAGTGTGTGAAACTGTCCACAGATGTGAGTGTGTGAGAGAGTGACTGGGTGAGTGTGCGAAACTGTCCACAGGCGTGGGTGTGTGAGTGACTGAGTGAGTGTGTGAAACTGTCCACAGGTGTGAGTGTGTGAGAGAGTGACTGGGTGAGTGTGTGAAACTGTCCACAAGTGTGTGTGTGTGTGACTGACTGGGTGAGTGTGTGAAACTGTCCACAGGTGTGAGTGTGTAAGTGACTGGGTGAATGTGTGAAACTGTCCACAGGTGTGAGTGTGTAAGTGACTGGGTGAGTGTGTCAGTGACTGGGTGAGTGTGTGAAACTGTCCACATGTGTGAGACTGTGTGAGTGACTGGGTGAGTGTGTGAAACTGTTCACAGATATGAGTGTGTGAGTGACTGGGTGAGTGTGTGAAACTGTCCACAGGTGTGAGTGTGTGAGTGACTGGGTGAGTGTGTGAAACTGTCCACAGATATGAGTGTGTGAGTGACTGGGTGAGTGTGTGAAACTGTCCACAGGTGTGTGTGTGAGTGACTGGGTGAGTGTGTGAAACTGTCCACAGATGTGAGTGTGTGAGAGAGTGACTGGGTGAGTGTGCGAAACTGTCCACAGGCGTGGGTGTGTGAGTGACTGAGTGAGTGTGTGAAACTGTCCACAGGTGTGAGTGTGTGAGAGAGTGACTGGGTGAGTGTGTGAAACTGTCCACAAGTGTGTGTGTGTGTGACTGACTGGGTGAGTGTGTGAAACTGTCCACAGGTGTGAGTGTGTAAGTGACTGGGTGAATGTGTGAAACTGTCCACAGGTGTGAGTGTGTAAGTGACTGGGTGAGTGTGTCAGTGACTGGGTGAGTGCGTGAAACTGTCCACATGTGTGAGACTGTGTGAGTGACTGGGTGAGTGTGTGAAACTGTCCACATGTGTGAGACTGTGTGAGTGACTGGGTGAGTGTGTGAAACTGTTCACAGATATGAGTGTGTGAGTGACTGGGTGAGTGTGTGAAACTGTCCACAGGTGTGAGTGTGTGAGTGACTGGGTGAGTGTGTGAAACTGTCCACAGATATGAGTGTGTGAGTGACTGAGTGAGTGTGTGAAACTGTCCACAGGTGTGAGTGTGTGAGTGACTGGGTGAGTGTGTGAAACTGTCCACAGGTGTGAGTGTGTGAGTGACTGGGTGAGTGTGTGAATCTGTCCACAGGTGTGAGTTTGTGAGTGACTGGGTGAGTGTGTGAAACTGTCCACAGGTGTGAGTGACTGGGTGAGTGTGTGAAACTGTCCACTTGTGTGTGTAAATGACTGGGTGAGTGTGTGAAACTGTCCACAGGTGTGAGTGTGTGAGTGACCGGGTGAGTGTGTGAAACTGTCCACAGGTGTGAGTGTGTAAGTGACTGGGTGAATGTGTGAAACTGTCCACAGGTGTGAGTGTGTGAGTGACTGGGTGAGTGTGTGAAACTGTCCACAGGTGTCAGTGTGTCAGTGACTGGGTGAGTGTGTGAAACTGTCCACATGTGTGAGACTGTGTGAGTGACTGGGTGAGTGTGTGAAACTGTTCACAGATATGAGTGTGTGAGTGACTGGGTGAGTGTGTGAAACTGTCCACAGATATGAGTGTGTGAGTGACTGGGTGAGTGTGTGAAACTGTCCACAGGTGTGAGTGACTGGGTGAGTGTGTGAAACTGTCCACAGCTGTGAGTGTGTGAGTGACTGGGTGAGTGTGTGAAACTATCCACAGGTGTGATTGTGTGAGTGACTAGGTGAGTGTGTGAAACTGTCCACAGATGTGAGTGTGTGAGAGAGTGACTGGGTGAGTGTGTGAAACTGTCCACAGATGTGAGTGTGTGAGAGAGTGACTGGGTGAGTGTGTGAAACTGTCCACAGTTGTGGGTGTGTGAGTGACCGAGTGAGTGTGTGAAACTGTCCACAGGTGTGAGTGTGTGAGAGAGTGACTGGGTGAGTGTGTGAAACTGTCCACAAGTGTGTGTGTGTGTGTGTGACTGACTGGGTGAGTGTGTGAAACTGTCCACAGGTGTGAGTGTGTAAGTGACTGGGTGAATGTGTGAAACTGTCCACAGGTGTGAGTGTATAAGTAACTGGGTGAATGTGTGAAACTGTCCACAGATATGAGTGTGTGAATGACTGGGTGAGTGTGTAAAACTGTCCACAGCTGTGAGTGTGTGAGTGACTTGGTGAGTGTATGAAACTGTCCACTTGTGTGAGTGTGTGAGTGACTGGGTGAGTGTGTGAAACTGTCCACAGGTGTGAGTGTGTGAGTGACTGGGTGAGTGTGTGAAACTGTCCACAGATGTGAGTGTGTGAGAGAGTGACTGGGTGAGTGTGTGAAACTGTCCACAGGCGTGGGTGTGTGAGTGACTGAGTGAGTGTGTGAAACTGTCCACAGGTGTGAGTGTGTGAGTGAGTGGGTGAGTGTGTGAAACTGTCCACAGATATGAATATGTGAATGACTGGGTGAGTGTGTAAAACTGTCCACAGCTGTGAGTGTTTGAGTGACTGGGTGAGTGTGTGAAACTGTCCACAGGTGTGAGTGTGTGAGTGACTGGGTGAGTGTGTGAAACTGTCCACAGGTGTGTGTGTGAGTGACTGGGTGAGTGTGTGAAACTGTCCACAGATGTGAGTGTGTGAGAGAGTGACTGGGTGAGTGTGCGAAACTGTCCACAGGCGTGGGTGTGTGAGTGACTGAGTGAGTGTGTGAAACTGTCCACAGGTGTGAGTGTGTGAGAGAGTGACTGGGTGAGTGTGTGAAACTGTCCACAAGTGTGTGTGTGTGTGACTGACTGGGTGAGTGTGTGAAACTGTCCACAGGTGTGAGTGTGTAAGTGACTGGGTGAATGTGTGAAACTGTCCACAGGTGTGAGTGTGTAAGTGACTGGGTGAGTGTGTGAAACTGTCCACATGTGTGAGACTGTGTGAGTGACTGGGTGAGTGTTTGAAACTGTTCACAGATATGAGTGTGTGAGTGACTGGGTGAGTGTGTGAAACTGTCCACAGGTGTGAGTGTGTGAGTGACTGGGTGAGTGTGTGAAACTGTCCACAGATATGAGTGTGTGAGTGACTGAGTGAGTGTGTGAAACTGTCCACAGCTGTGAGTGTGTGAGTGACTGGGTGAGTGTGTGAAACTGTCCACAGGTGTGATTGTGTGAGTGACTAGGTGAGTGTGTGAATCTGTCCACAGGTGTGAGTGTGTGAGTGACTGGGTGAGTGTGTGAAACTGTCCACAGGTGTGAGTGACTGGGTGAGTGTGTGAAACTGTCCACTGGTGTGTGTAAATGACTGGGTGAGTGTGTGAAACTGTCCACAGGTGTGAGTGTGTGAGTGACTGGGTGAGTGTGTGAAACTGTCCACAGGTGTGAGTGTGTAAGTGACTGGGTGAATGTGTGAAACTGTCCACAGGTGTGAGTGTGTGAGTGACTGGGTGAGTGTGTGAAACTGTCCACAGGTGTCAGTGTGTCAGTGACTGGGTGAGTGTGTGAAACTGTCCACATGTGTGAGACTGTGTGAGTGACTGGGTGAGTGTGTGAAACTGTCCACAGATATGAGTGTGTGAGTGACTGGGTGAGTGTGTGAAACTGTCCACAGGTGTGAGTGACTGGGTGAGTGTGTGAAACTGTCCACAGCTGTGAGTGTGTGAGTGACTGGGTGAGTGTGTGAAACTGTCCACAGGTGTGATTGTGTGAGTGACTGGGTGAGTGTGTGAAACTGTCCACAGATGTGAGTGTGTGAGAGAGTGACTGGGTGAGTGTGTGAAACTGTCCACAGGTGTGAGTGTGTGTGTGTGACTGACTGGGTGAGTGTGTGAAACTGTCCACAGATGTGAGTGTGTGAGAGAGTGACTGGGTGAGTGTGTGAAACTGTCCACAGGTGTGGGTGTGTGAGTGACCGAGTGAGTGTGTGAAACTGTCCACAGGTGTGAGTGTGTGAGAGAGTGACTGGGTGAGTGTGTGAAACTGTCCACAAGTGTGTGTGTGTGTGTGTGACTGACTGGGTGAGTGTGTGAAACTGTCCACAGGTGTGAGTGTGTAAGTGACTGGGTGAATGTGTGAAACTGTCCACAGGTGTGAGTGTATAAGTGACTCGGTGAGTGTGTGAAACTGTCCACAGATATGAGTGTGTGAGTGACTGGGTGAGTGTGTGAAACTGTCCACAGGTGTGAGTGTGTGAGTGACTGGGTGAGTGTGTGAAACTGTCCACAGGTGTGAGTGTTTGAGTGACTGGGTGAGTGTGTGAAACTGTCCACTGGTGTGTGTGTAAATGACTGGGTGAGTGTGTGAAACTGTCCACAGGTGTGAGTGTGTAAGTGACTGGGTGAATGTGTGAAACTGTCCACAGGTGTGAGTGTGTGAGTGACTGGGTGATTGTGTGAAACTGTCCACAGATGTGAGTGTGTCAGTGATTGGGTGAGTGTGTGAAACTGCTCACAGATATGAGTGTGTGAGTGACTGGGTGAGTGTGTGAAACTGTCCACAGGTGTGAGTGTGTGAGTGACTGGGTGAGTGTGTGAAACTGTCCACAGATATGAGTGTGTGAGTGACTGGGTGAGTGTGTGAAACTGTCCACAGGTGTGAGTGACTGGGTGAGTGTGTGAAACTGTCCACAGCTGTGAGTGTGTGAGTGACTGGGTGAGTGTGTGAAACTGTCCACAGGTGTGAGTGTGTGAGTGACTGGGTGAGTGTGTGAAACTGTCCACAGGTGTGTGTAAATGACTGGGTGAGTGTGTGAAACTGTCCACAGGTGTGAGTGTGTGAGTGACTGGGTGAGTGTGTGAAACTGTCCACAAGTGTGAGTGAGTGAGTGACTGGGTGATTGTGTGAAACTGTCCACAGGTGTGAGTGTGTGAGTTACTGGGTGAGTATGTGAAACTGTCCACAGATATGAGTGTGTGAGTGACTGGGTGAGTGTGTGAAACTGTCCACAGGTGTGAGTGTGTGAGTGACTGGGTGAGTGTGTGAGTGACTGGGTGAGTGTGTGAAACTGTCTTAAAATGAACAACTCTTCCATTAAAGAGTGAATTGTCATAATGCTCGTTTATTTGTTCAGATCGTAGATTTCCCTTTGAACAGACTGTAATCCTGTGTAAGGACACAGCGGAGGGTTCAGTGGAGTCTAATTGATGGATCACTACACTTACTTTCATGTCAGAGCCCTTAACCTCTCCCACCTCATCTCCTTTTGGAGATAAAATAATTGTTGGATAAATAAAAATGAAACTGTTGACCCGCCGCACCTTTGTTTACAGAGCTACTGGGTTTCCCTGCCGTTGGCTCGTCTTTATCTCATGGAGAGTTCACGAGCAGGGGAGTCTGAATTGGCCGAGCGATTTGCGCCGTACTCTGCATAAAAACAACAGCCCCAACCCTCCTCACGCAAATAATTACACGGTTTAAGCAAACTACTTCAAAATGCTAATCCACAGGCCACAGCACCTTTTTAAACCATTCACGGAGCACATGGAGCCCAAAGACGAGCGGCTGAACAACACTTCAACCAAATTAAAACAAGTGTGAAAGCCAGTGTGCATTAGAACGATAGGGGTTCACTAGTTTTACACCAGAAATGTTGCCCAGAACGTGCCAGAAGTTCTTTAACCTTCCTCCTGTGTCAGCTTTCTGTTACCATCTCTTATGTTAAAGGTTTTGTCTTAAATCAGCCATAAGCTCACCCTAAAAACTATTAATTATCACCTTATTATTCTTCCTTATCCATTGATTGGTTTTAATTGTTCATTGTTGCACACTGTAAACTGGAGATGTACACGATACAAAACACAAACTCTACACTGACTGGGCCTTACATGTCTGGACATGTCTGTCTTTCCTTGTTTTGTGAAACAGACAAAGACAGAAGCCCCTAACTGAAGCTCGAGTGGTTGTAGGAGGAGCCAGCTGTAGGCTGTTGGTGTACAGTGTGTTTATGAGTCCAGATTTGGGACTTGTTTTTGTTTTCAGATTTAAAAATGGACGAAACGACTCTATCTACACCGGGGATACGTTTGATGGATTTAAGGTAGCAGTGCTTTAGCGGGTCTGTGCTATGGAGGGACATGTTCACTGTATGCACTTTAATTTGAGGATTAATTTCACACTGTGACAGTCAGTTTCCTGTGTGCTGCCTGTTCCTAGGAACAGCATTTAATAAAATATACATGAATTGACCATGAGATCAGGTTGTAAGTCTACATTACGTTGTTCACAGGGCAATTAGCCGATCAGAAATACTCCGAATTAGTCACTTCATGTAGGGGCTGCGTTTCTTTGAACAGTTAAACGTAGCGTGATGGTCTCTGCTTTGGCAGGATTCCATTATAAAGATAAAGTTTTTTTTCGGGAGTTCACATGGCCTTGTTTTCTTAAAATTATAAAATATAATTTTGAATACTTTTGGGACTTTGTGACCAGCTCGTGCCAAAGCTCCAGGACTGATTTGGATTGCTCCATGAAACTCAGTTCACAATGCTGGGGGCTTTATATTTATATGCATGGGGAGGACTCATGTGCAGCTGCTTCAGAGGCTGCATAGTAGCCACAAACGTTTGCCAATAGTATGTAGTTGGAACTCAAATGCTAACATTGGCCTCAGTGGAAGAGGAAGCACTGGTGGTCTGTTTTTGCTCGTCTTTTTAGTCACACCTTCACTCATACCCCCACCCCCCAACCCTCCACAATCCACCCTCCACCCTCCACCACCCGCCGCATCCCAGGGGAACCTCACCTTAGTGAAGGATGTGCAGCTGATTGGGTTTGTCCTGCTGGAGCAGCTCTGAGAGCGGGGCACATATGGACCGAGACTTGTGTGCGGCCTAATTACAGGCATTATCTCATTTGCTATTGTAAGACACTGTTGTGCCATCTTCCATTTATTTAATTATGCTTTTCACATATTGGCAGGGACCATTTGGACTGAAAATCCGCATTTGGGGGCTTGGGGGGTAGAGGGGGGGTCTGGTGGGGGGGTAAAATGTGCCTTTTCAGTAATGTGGAGCAATTTGTCGAGCAATTAGCCGCACTAATTAAATTTTCGTAGCTCTAATCAAACGAATATGCTAAAAGATTCCTGCTGCCGCCGGTCCACTGTCTGCTCACATTCAAGTCGATGGTTTAAAAGAGGCTCCTGCTCTGCCTCCCCACTCCACTTAATCACCTCATTTGCATTTTATATTGGTAAATCAAATTAAGCACCCGTAGCTTTTAACTTGATTGACTATGGCCAGGGCTCGGCTCGCACGGGACTTTTTCCGCTGAAAATTAGACCAATTTTAATGTCTGCCCCCCTCCCCATCCAACCCCCCGACACCCTCCCCACTCCCCACTCCCCACTCCCCACCCCCATCTCCACCTTACCCCCTTCAGCAAATCACACTCACTCAGCTAATTAAAATCATTTTGCCCCCTTTGCTGTGTGCGTGTGCTTTAAGGGCTTGATAGATGTGCCCACCTGGTGTTGCTTAGCTCCCTTTTTTTCTTCAGCCACGGAATACAAATCACCCCCAAATCACTCACAGCACCAGCCAACCTCTGGTCAGGGGTCTTTAACAGGGGACACTGTCCCCAGCTTCACATGATGGTGTGGGCTGCAGAAAACAGATGTAAAGGTGGTCCTAGGGTGTAACACGTTCTGGTCGTGTGCTTCGTGTACTGTGTTCTTTGTTGTTTTAGTTTAGTTTGGGTTTTTTTTTATATATATAAACATAAATATTAGTTTTACAGATAAGCGTTAATGCATTTTTCTGTGGTGTATAACTGTAATTTACAGGTGAAATGTTGTCCTTTTATGGTAACTGTTGTGTAGTATTAAAAATGACAACAAAAATAGCCTAAAACATGAAGTAATTTGAAAATGGAAAAATAAATTATTGGTCTACAGGGGCCTGGAGGTTGTGGGTTCGATTCCTGCTCCGGGTGACTGTCTGTGAGGAGTTGGTGTGTTCTCCCTGTGTCTGTGTGGGTTTCCTCTGGGTGACTGTCTGTGAGGATTGTGGTGTGTTCTCCCTGTGTCTGCGTGGGTTTCCTCCGGGTGACTGTCTGTGAGGAGTGTGGTGTGTTCTCCCTGTGTTTGCGTGGGTTTCCTCCGGGTGACTGTCTGTGAGGAGTTGATGTGTTCTCCCTGTGTCTGCGTGGGTTTCCTCCGGGTGACTCTCTGTGAGGAGTGTGGTGTGTTCTCCCTGTGTTTGCGTGGGTTTCCTCCGGGTGACTGTCTGTGAGGAGTGTGGTGTGTTCTCCCTGTGTCTGTGTGGGTTTTCTCCGGGTGACTGTCTGTGAGGAGTTGGTGTGTTCTCCCTGTGTCTGCATGGGTTTCCTCCGGGTGACTGTCTGTGAGGAATTGGTGTGTTCTCCCTGTGTTTGCATGGGATAATATTGTATCCAAAGTACCTTTGAGGTTTTGTTTAGTCGATTTAACAACAGTGATTTCGGTGTTAGAGAACGCCAGGTTATTTTTTGTTGAATAAAATAACCATTGTCCCTTTGAATACTACACAACAAAGAGAACTTTAAGAAATGTTTTTATTTCAAATTACAATTATATATTACACAGGAAACACTTTAAGTTTTATATGTACACCAACTAGCACGAGCCAATCAGCAGGCTAGCCTATTAGCATCTAAATGACTTTTTCTTTTCACACATTTTCACACAAATAAAGGCTAAAATTTAATTAATTTTAATTTCAAATAATATGAATGAGCGCTTCTGAAGACACACATACGCTGTTAGTTTCTAATAAATGCATTTTTATTCAGCCACTAACCATTAAAGTGATCTGGCTACAGTGCCCCCTATAGGATGGGAGGGATATACCAAACAGTGAGTGAACAGTGAGATGTTGGAAGCAAGAGAAATGGGCGAGTGTAAGGATTTGAGCCTCTTTCACAAGTGTCTCGTTGTGGTGTTCATAATGTTTTGGTCAGAGCTTCTCCAGAGCGGCAGGTCGTGTGGGGTGTTCTCGGTACGCAGTGGTCAGTACCTGCCAAAAGTGGTCCAAGGAAGAACCAACAGGGAACTGGTCAGAATGAAGGGCACTGAAGGTGAGCCCGTCTGGTCCAATCCCAGAGAAGGGCTACTGCAGCACACACTGCTGAAAGAGTTAACGCTGGCTCTGACCGAAAGGGGCTGATGTGATCCACAACTGGACACGACCTCACACGCGTTTAGCATCTGTTTATAAACACTGTCTCTTCAATAAGACCCTCACACTGGCTTTAGTACCCCGAACAAACACAGAACACCGAAGATGGGATTCAGAGACAGAGATGTTGATGGAAAAGAGAGGTAGAGAGACAGGGATGGAGGAAAGGATGGGGGGATGATGTGGTCTTATGGGAATAATCCTGGGCTGCAGTAATGGCTTCTCTCTCTCTCTCTCTCTCTCTCTCTCTCTCTCTCTCTCTCTCTCTCTCTCCCTCTCTCTCTCCCCTCGCGCCTCTTGCTTCTCCCTGCGATGTGACAGTCAGCTTAATTGCAGCTTTTAGGATCATTACTGTGAGAATGTGAATGTCAAAATGGACAAGGCTCTCAGCCTCCTTGACAAACAAGCACCTAGCGCTCAGCAGCAGCATGGCCGGGCGAGGAGAGAGGGAGAGAGAGAGAGAGAGAGAGAGAGAGAGAGAGAGAGAGAGAGAGAGAGAATGAGAGAGAATGAGAGAGAAACATCTTCTTGTTTTTCTTGCTGGGGAAATAATGTGGGATGGACCACTTACACCGTGTCTGTGTGTGTGTGTGTGTGTGTGTGTGTGTGTGTGTATTCCCGTTTCCAGTTTTTCCAGGAATCTTCAGGAGATATTTTTCTAGTTGGTTGCAGTTTCTGTGTCAGGACTTCCAAGCAATACCAAGGAAAACAGCCATAGCCTTTTCCTACCAAAAGAATGCTGGTTCTTGAACTGTTTCCAGGATTCTTAGACCCATGTTTCCATCAGTTTTGATATGACAGTTTAGAGATAAATGGCTAAAGTCAGGACAGAGTCATTGTTTATCCACTGTTTACAGTCGGGTCAGATCAAAGTGAGATATTCATTCATTCACTGTCTGTAAGCAGTTATCTAACTCAGAGTCCAAGGGGTCCGGAGACTACCCGGAATCATTAAGCGTAAGGCAGGAAAACATCCTAGAGCGACACACACTCACACTGGCATTCACAATCGTGGAAACCCATGCAGACACAGGGAGAACACACCAAACTCCTCATATATTGTCACCGGGAGCGGGGCTCAAACCCACAACCCCAATACCCTTGAGCTATGCGACAGTGACACTTGGGCCACCCTGAGGAAATATAACACATTATAAATGACCCCATCCAGCTCTGCTGCATGATAACACTTTATTTGAGGCTCTGTGCTCTTTCTGGAGCTTCTTTATCTTGACCCACACACTGTATCTTTATTGGTTCCAGCTGGGAACCAGCCTTTATGTTTCAGGAAACTATTTATGTTGACAGAAACACACCTGACGGTTTGAATTGGGTTCAGGGACAGGATCCGAAGGTTCCATGTTATTGGCAAAGAACTTTGTGTGATGTTGAGGTCCGGGCTCTTGGGCAGTAAGTCCATTGCTCTAAGAGACTGCTTTTTTTCTCTCTCTCTTTTGTCTATTTCCTGCCCTTGCTGTGGTCTTCTTGACCGGTCCACGTTCTATCAGACCCACATGATTGAGCAGTGGGGTTTTCAGGTTGGGTCCAAATCGGATCTGTGTGTTTTTGGGACAGTGATGAAGTTCCTAACCTCAGCCATTTCCCAGCTGTAGAAATGCTGTAGATGTCGGATGAATTTAAAACAAGTGCTTCTATTCTGAATGTGGGGGAAAGAGAAAGTGCTAAGCGCTGCTTTGCTGCGGCAGGCTTTTCAGAGAGCTGATCGCCCTCTGCCCGTCACACACGCTGAAGCGGGAAGGAATCAATTTCCCAGTACAATATGCATAATCGCTCAAGTGCTCATTCAATGGCTTTCAGTCAAGCTTGTTTTTGTTTTGCCGCGGTGGTCCGCTGTTTTGGCGGCCGCCCCCCTGACCGAAAACTGCCGGATCGCAGATAACAAAGGTCAGCACTCTCGGGGGGTTTCTACGAGCTGAAGAGAGACGGGGCCAAGTATGTTTTTATTCGGCCGAGTTTGAGAGCTGCTATGATAGTTGCACGTAAATCAGAGGTTGAATCCGTGGGCGAGCTGAGGGTGGGACGCTGCGGGGGGATGGAGGATTAAAGTGCCATACAACAGCATACAGCACAGAACAGCTTGGTAGAAACGTTGCTAATATTATTATTAATAATTAGAGGGATTTATTAATAACAATGACTGCTCCATGTCCTTCTTCTCACACTGGAAAGATGGACACAAACAGCAGAGTTTGTAAGCCAGTGTGGACCTTGTGTTTACCTGAAGGAGACTGTTCTTGTGCCATAGATGCTTGGTTGTTAAAAGTTCCTCGTCAGTCCCCTTCAAATCTCCAAAGTTGGAAACCTGTCCGCTCTTTTTCCTTGTGGATGAGGTGAGGGTGGTATGTTGGGGGCGTTTATGGTATGTAAAAGGTATGTTATTAATATTATAAAGGGATTAATCAATGCTGCACATATTCCATCTGCATCCTACTCGCTGTAATCTCACTCCGGTCTTGGCCACGTCGTTCCTGAAGCTCATTTGCTGCTAATTCCTGCAGCACTCCCCTGGCCAGTCCTGTGACATGTACGTTTTCTGTTGGTAATTAGCCCTCCTTGAATGGGGGCTTAATCTTTTTCAGAGCCCTTTCAAGTCCAAACCCCCTGAGGAGAAGCTCTTGAACACACCTTCCATAAAGAAAGTGACAAGACTTTCATTTTGAGTGAGAGAAAGCTATAGACCCTGTTTAATCCAACACATAAAGCTCTGCTTGGCTGTATGCAGATGAGCAGTGATGCAGGGTAGTGTTAACCAGTCAGAAATGATGTTCTCACATCTGCACGGTGCTTGGCTTCAATAATCCAGGGAGTTGCATCTGTTTCCCAACCTGGACGTGTTTGTGTGTTTTAATTGGGATTTCAAATGGAAAAAAAGGTGTTGTAGATGTGAAGACAAAGCTAAACCTTTTCTTCAAAGCAAAAGGAAGTATATAGTGTTTTTGATGCAAAGCAGTGAATAGCACCCACTTGTGAAGGAGTTCCTCAACGTAAGTAGGGGGTTGTTCCAATATATTATCGCTGTCCAAAGAAAAACATACTTTTTAGAAGGAAAAAAAACCTCAATTTTCAGTGGAAGTGAATGTAAAACGTTTTTATTCCAAATAACGTTGGAGTATTTCTATTGGTCCATTCATCATGAAAGGTCAGTGTTAATGTGATTCAGTAAACTAAATATACTAGTGCTGTAAGGAATACACAGTGTAGGTGTTGAGCAGGTAAGTAAACACATACATATAAACATACTACTCCGTTTCGCACAGGAACAGATGAAGTGTTGCTATGCCAACAAACGTCATTGCAGAAAGCCGCCACTGCATACGCTGTGCTCTGTTTGGTTTCGCCCAAAACCTGAACGGAAAATACAAACTAATGCTTTTGTCCTTGCTTTTCTTCCACTCTGTAGAAATATCAAATTGGGACACACCAAATGTATATAAGTAAGCAAGTGAGTAATTATGTGAGTGAATGGGTGAATATTAGTGAGTGAGTGAGTGAGTGAGTGAGTGAGTGAGTGAGTAAGTGACTGAAGGAATATGTGTATGAGTGAGTGAATTAATCTGTGAGCAAAAGAATATTTGATTAAGGGAGTGATTGAGTGACAGACCGAGTATGTGAGTGAGTGAGTGAGTGAGTGAGTGAGTGACTGACTGACTGACTGAGTGAGGGAGTGAGTCCAT
Organism: Hoplias malabaricus; assembly: GCF_029633855.1. Taxonomy (NCBI): domain Eukaryota; kingdom Metazoa; phylum Chordata; class Actinopteri; order Characiformes; family Erythrinidae; genus Hoplias; species Hoplias malabaricus. The sequence goes on from NC_089819.1 coordinate 24,134,717, forward strand.
GAGTGGGTATGTGAGTGAGTGAGTCACAGAGCAATGTATGTAAACAAGTGAGTGAGTGAATTAGTGTTTGAGCAAGTGAGTATGTGAGTAAGTGAGTGAATGAGTGATTGAGTAAATATATGAGTGAATGCGTGAGTATTAAGTCATGAGCAGGTATGTAGATGGGTGTGTGAGTGAGTGTGTAAAGGTTAAGTGAGTGAATTAGTGCGTGGATGAATGAGTGAGTTAGTGAGCGAGTTATAGTTAGTGAGTTATGAGCCAGTTCCATGAGGTGTCCAGTCAATGAGTCTGAAAAAGATTATAAAGAATGTGTTATTAGTCGTTTGGCGTCCACTGACGGTCCAGTCACACTCACTGACCACCTGCTCCCAAGGGGATGACCACCAAGAGGACGTATATTTTCATTTGCGATGTACAGTTTTGTCAGTATTCGGAGTCTTGTTTAGGGTCTCTTACTGTGATGTTCCTGCTCAAGCTGGGTGTCGACTCCCTTGTCAGGCTCACACAGCGCAGCACTGTTGTCCACTCCACTCCAAACCACTCCACTGAAGGGCTGAACGAATAGCAGGAGGTGTCGTGTGTGCAGGACTAAAGTGCTATATGTGGAGCTCTTTGCAGCCTTAAGCTGGTGTCCAAATAAATAACGCCTTGTAATCTGTCGCATAGCAACACTGCACCGAGGGGATACGGAGGTGAATCATCTGCACTGACGACGCCGTCCTGCCGCTGGTCGTTAATCTCTTTCATTCTCACTCGTGAAAGTGCCAGAGTGATGGAGTCAAGGTGCAGCAGCTTATCGGCGGACGGGTTAAATGCTGGGATTAGTGACACGCTGGTTCTCCACAAAGGAGCTCCAAAAGCCCTCACGTATCTGTCAGAGCACGAAGCATGTAATCACGCCATAAAGAAAACACACAGCAACATTAGGACTTAATTAACCTCACCAGGCTCCGCCCACAGCCCCAGGGCCTTCAAGTCTGAGCCCACACAGTGAGGTCTTTCTTTAAAGAGTATCTACAGCCAAAGACTGTGAGAACACATACCATATGAGAATAAAATAATAAAATATACCCTTGCAATTCAAAACAAACTTTCAAATGGTCAACACAGGCATTGTTACTGTGGTCAGTTACGCCTCTGCAGCGGCCCTCAGGAGGAACTCATAAATAGCAATAAATAGGAAAGACGTGTTCCTGTAATGAAGTATGCCGAATAGTGAGCCAGTGTTCCCACCCCCTGTCCCCGCCCACTTATGGTGCCCTTCTAATGCTGGACTGCTACTATAGTACAGTACAAAATGCTGTCTCTTAATGGGAGCCCTGAGCTTTGTAAACCACAACAATGGCGGCGATAACGTTAAGCATTCTTTACTCATGGTGTATTGGCCCATGAGTGTTGTTGTTTTTGTTGTTGTTGTTTGGGACTGAACACAGCTCCGTCATCAGTTCAGACAGATCAGTAGAGTTTGTTCCTTCCTTGTTGCAGCGTCCAGCTCTCGCTGGATTCTTTCGTCGGCCACCGATCCAAGGAGCGTTTGAACCTCTTCAAAAGACCACGGTGTCATTTTACGAGCTGCTGTCGTGAGTCGGATAAAAACAAACGTGATCTCTGCTGCAGCTGGAGATTTTACAGATGGAGAGTTGGTGCTGGTCGTCTGCGTTGCGTGGCGTAGAGTGACGACTCTTTCTGGACAATCAGCGCTCTGCAAGGTTTACACCCCACGGTTTAGTCCCTACTCGACTCGCTCTGAACCACGAGAGAACAGTTCCAAATTTACCAAAAAGCAGAGTCTTGATTATTCCGCATTCTTTCAGGGTTGAGATGTTCATCTCCTAGTAGAAGGACACACACACATTTAGAGAGAGAGAGAGAGAGAGAGAGAGAGAGAGAGAGAGAGAGAGAGAGACTGCAGTGTGGAGTGTGAGTGGAGCTTGTCTCTTGAAGATGAGTTTTGAGTGTACTTTATCTGATGGTGGGGGCATCCCTGTGGTTGCACGGTTGTTAGGACTCCCACTTTCTCACTAACCTCTAATAATTTCTGAACTTCAATAACTTTTTTTTTTCTATTAACTTTTGCGTTGACATCTCCCTTTGTTCTACTCGGACATTAGCTCTTACGCAGTCGTCTCAGGAGGATCTGAAGAATGAAAATGACGAGTTTAATAGCCGTTCTGACAGCTGCTTGATGGAGTTAGTTTGAAAAGACTGTTTTTATGAGTGTGGAGCAGTCAGAGCTTTTTCTGCCAGATTCAGCTAAGAGTGAACCTAGAGTTAGTTATTGACCCAAACATTTCGGCAAAGGTTGTGAACGTCCGGCACATCTGGCACATCCGGCACATCCTCTGATCTCAGGCCTGTGCTGCTGTGGGTGGAGGGGAAGAGTGATTTAATGATTAGTCGTGATTTGTGCGTTCCCGACGGGTCTGGCTCTGAATTCAAGCGCTGAGCCATGTTCTGGACATTACTGCACAATTATCCTTCATTCACACACTAAGGGTCTCAGTGCGCTCGTCTTGCAAAAATTTCCCCGCACTTTCCAGAGCGCAGAGATTGGCATTAAATTGAATACAAACAGCCGTAATGGGGTTAGCTGCGGATAGAGACAGTGACGGTGGCTGTGATTACTGCTGTAATCTGGGGGTAATGTCAGTGAAAACACCCCAGCTCCTCATACTCACACACACACACACATGCAGAGAGAGAGAGAGAGAGAGAGAGAGAGAGAGAGAGAGAGAGAGAGACCCACACCCTCAGAAATGCTTCCCTGAATATGAATTACAACATAGTGAGAGCTTGAGACCCTCACAGCTGTAACGCCCCCCCCCCAGAAGCCAGAGAAGCCAGAGCTTTCTACACAAATCCAGCTGTTTATGAATCAACACTGAGCTAAATACAAACAAACCCTCACCTGTTTACATTAGTGCACTTCCGAGCCTGAGCAGAGACACTGTACAACAATTTATCACACAACTACACAACTACACAAACACACCACACAAGCATACTACACAACTACACCACACAACCACACTACACACTACACAACTACACAAACACACCACACAAACACACTACACAACCACACAAACACACCACACAACTACACAACCACACTGCAAAACCACTCAATACACAACTACACAACTACACCACACAAACACTACACAAACACACCACACAACCACACTACAAAACCACTCAACCACACTACACAATTACACAAACACACCACACTACACAACTACACAAACACACCACACAAACACACCACACAACCACACTACAAAACCACTCAACCACACTACACAACTACACAAACACACCACACAACTACACTACAAAACCACTCAATACACAACCACACTACACAACTACACAAACACACTACACAACTACACAAACACACCACACAAACACACTACACAACTACACAAACACACCACACAATTACACTACAAAACCACTCAATACACAACCACACTACACAACTACACTAAACAACTACACAAACACACTACACTACACAACTACACAACACAAACAAACTACACATCTACACTACACAAACACACTACACAACTACACAACTACACTACAAAACCACTCAATACACAACCACACTACACAACTACACAAACACACTACACAACTACACTACAAAACCTTTCAATACACAACCACACTACACAACGACACCATACAACCACACTACACAACTACACAAACACACCACACAACCACACTACAAAACCACTCAACCACACTACACAACTACACAAACACACCACACAACTACACTACAAAACCACTCAATACACAACCACACTACACAACTACACAAACACACTACACAACTAAACAAACACACCACACAAACACACTACACAACTACAAAAACACACCACACAATTACACTACAAAACCACTCAATACACAACCACACTACACAACTACACTAAACAACTACACAAACACACTACACTACACAACTACACAACACAAACAAACTACACATCTACACTACACAAACACACTACACAACTACACAACTACACTACAAAACCACTCAATACACAACCACACTACACAACTACACAAACACACTACACAACTACACTACAAAACCTTTCAATACACAACCACACTACACAACGACACCATACAACCACACTACACAACTACACAAACACACCACACAACCACACTACAAAACCACTCAACCACACTACACAACTACACAAACACACCACACAACCACACTACACAACTACACAAACACACCACACAACTACACTACAAAACCACTCAACCACACTACACAATTACACAAACACACCACACTACACAACTACACAAACACACCACACAACCACACTACAAAACCACTTAACCACACTACACAACTACACAAATACACCACACAACCACACTACACAACTACATAAACACACCACACAAACACACTACAAAACCACTCAACCACCCTACACAACTACACAAACACACCACACAATTACACTACAAAACCACTCAATACACAACCACACAACCACACTAAACAACTACACAAACACACTACAAAACCACTCAATACACAACCACACTACACAACTACACAAAAACACTACACAACTACACAAACACACCACACAACCACACAACCAAACAAACTACACATCTACACTACACAAACACACTACACAACTACACAACTACACTACAAAACCACTCAATACACAACCACACTACACAACTACACAAACACACTACACAACTACACTACAAAACCATTCAATACACAACCTCACTACACAACGACACCATACAACCACACTACACAACTACACAAACACACCACACAACCACACTACAATACCACTCAACCACACTACACAACTACACAAACACACCACACAACCACACTACACAACTACACTACAAAACCACTCAACCACACTACACAATTACATAAACACACCACACTACACAACTACACAAACACACCACACAACCACACTACAAAACCACTTAACCACACTACACAACTACACAAATACACCACACAACCACACTACACAACTACATAAACACACCACACAAACACACTACAAAACCACTCAACCACCCTACACAACTACACAAACACACCACACAATTACACTACAAAACCACTCAATACACAACCACACAACCACACTAAACAACTACACAAACACACTACAAAACCACTCAATACACAACCACACTACACAACTACACAAAAACACTACACAACTACACAAACACACCACACAACCACACTACAAAATCACTCAATACACAACCACACTACACAACTACACAAAAACACTACACAACTACACAACCACACTAACATTGCATTACGAACCTGAACTCAGGAGCATTACAAACATTGCGTTACGAACCTGAGATCAGGAGAAAACTCTGTACCTGCAGGTTTTTAAAACTTTCAGAAGTGTCTTTCTATCGTTTCCACTCTGACAGGTTTATTCTGTTTTACATTCTCCTCTAAACTAGGCCTTTTTCAGATGTAATCATAAGAATGTACTAATGGTTAGAGACGAGGGCTTAGCACTAAAAGTTGTTGGTTTGATTCCCACAACCAGAAAGAAAAGACCGGTGGGAGTGAAGAACAGCATTTTCCTCCTCCCTCAATTTATGCCTGAGGTGCCCTTGAGCGACGCCGCTCTGGGTGTGTGTCCTCAGCCCCTAGGGCACTAGTGTGTGTGTGTGTGTGTTCACTCCCAAAGATGGGTTAAATGCAGAAGACACACTTTGTTGTATGTTGTACAATGACAAATAACTGCACATTATTTATTATTAAAATTATCAGCATGTTGTGGTAATTTACAATCACTCAAACTAAAAATCAACACCTGTGATCAACCAAAAACCACCTGTGTTCATGCAGTTCAACATGTCCATTCCTAACTTTATTCTACTCTGGAGTGTGGAGAGTCTGGAGTGTGGAGAGTCTGTAGTGTGTGGAGTGTGGAGAGTCTGAAGTGTGTGGAGTGTGGAGAGTCTGGAGTGTGTGGAGTGTGGAGAGTCTGGAGTGTGTAGAGTGTGGAGAAACTGGAGTATGTGGAGTGTGGAGTGTCTGGAGTGTGTGGAGTGTGGAGAGTCTGGAGTGTGTGGAGTCTGGAGTGTGTGGAGTGTGGAGAAACTGGAGTGTGTGGAGAGTCTGGAGTGTGTGGATTGTGGAGAGTCTGGAGTGTGTGGAGTGTAGAGAAACTGGAGTGTGTGGAGTGTGGAGAAACTGGAGTGTGTGGAGAGTCTGGAGTGTGTGGAGTGTGGATAGTCTGGAGTGTGTGGAGTGTGGAGAGTCTGGAGTGTGTGGAGCGTGGAGAGTCTGGAGTGTGTGGAGTGTGGAGAAACTGGAGTGTGTGGAGAGTCTGGAGTGTGGAGAGTCTGGAGTGTGTGGAGTGTGGAGAGTCTGGAGTGTGTAGAGTGTGGAGAAACTGGAGTGTGTGGAGAGTCTGGAGTGTGTGGAGTGTGGAGAGTCTGGAGTGTGTGGAGTGTGGAGAAACTGGAGTGTGTGGAGTGTGGAGAGTCTGGAGTGTGTGGAGTCTGGAGAGTCTGGAGTGTGTAGAGTGTGGAGAGTCTGGAGTGTGTGGAGTGTGGAGAGTCTGCAGTGTGTGGAGTGTGGAGAGTCTGGAGTGTGTGGAGTGTGGAGAGTCTGGAGTGTGGAGAGTCTGGAGTGTGTGGAGTGTGGAGAAACTGGAGTGTGTGGAGAGTCTGGAGTGTGGAGTATGGAGAGTCTGGAGTGTGTGGAGTGTGGAGAGCCTGGAGTGTGTGGAGTGTGGAGAAACTTGAGTGTGTGGAGAGTCTGGAGTGTGTGGAGTGTGGAGAGTCTGGAGTGTGTGGAGTGTGGAGAAACTGGAGTGTGTGGAGAGTCTGGAGTGTTTTGAGTGTGGAGAGTCTGGAGTATGTGGAGTGTGGAGAGTCTGGAGTGTGTGGAGAGTCTGGAGTGTGTGGAGAGTCTGGAGTGTGGAGAGTCTGGAATGTGTAGAGTGTGGAGAAACTGGAGTGTGTGGAGAGTCTGGAGTGTGTGGAGTGTGGAGAGTCTGGAGTGTGTGGAGTGTGGAGAAACTGGAGTCTCTACAAACTGGACTACATTAGATGTACACTACTTATTCTAGTGCAGTGTTGGATTGTTGAAGTGCACTGAAAATCTTTTGTACACGACTACAACAACAAATAGTGTCCTTCAACCACAGCCTCAGACAGTTCCTACAACCCCCCGCAGTCAAACAGGAGAAAACTCTTCCCTGAACCGTTGCTCTGTTAATCTGACCTCTGTGTTGCAGAGGAAAGCGTTTGTCACCTGGAGAGAAGGATGTTTGAAATGCTTCACAACTAAGTGTGTGGAGTGTGGAGAAACTGGAGTGTCTGGAGTGTGTGGAGTGTGGAGAGTCTGGAGTGTGTGGAGTGTGGAGAGTCTGGAGTGTGTGGAGTGTGGAGAGTCTGGAGTGTGTGGAGTGTGGAGAGTCTGGAGTGTGTGGAATGTGGAGAGTCTGGAGTGTGTAGAGTGTGGAGAGTCTGGAGTGTGTGGAGGGTGGAGGGTCTGGAGTGTGTGGAGTGTGGAGAGTCTGGAGTGTGTAGAGTGTGTGGAGAGTCTGGAGTGTGTGGAGTGTGGAGAGTCTGGAGTGTGTAGAGTGTGGAGAGTCTGGAGTGTGTAGAGTGTGGAGAAACTGGAGTGTGTGGAGTGTGGAGAGTCTGGAGTGTGGAGAGTCTGGAGTGTGTGGAATGTGGAGAGTCTGGAGTGTGGAGAGTCTGGAGTGTGTGGAGTGTGGAGAAACTGGAGTGTGTGGAGAGTCTGGAGTGTGGAGTATGGAGAGTCTGGAGTGTGTGGAGTGTGGAGAGTCTGGAGTGTGTGGAGTGTGGAGAAACTTGAGTGTGTGGAGAGTCTGGAGTGTGTGGAGTGTGGAGAGTCTGGAGTGTGTGGAGTGTGGAGAAACTGGAGTGTGTGGAGAGTCTGGAGTGTTTTGAGTGTGGAGAGTCTGGAGTATGTGGAGTGTGGAGAGTCTGGAGTGTGTGGAGAGTCTGGAGTGTGTGGAGAGTCTGGAGTGTGGAGAGTCTGGAATGTGTAGAGTGTGGAGAAACTGGAGTGTGTGGAGAGTCTGGAGTGTGTGGAGTGTGGAGAGTCTGGAGTGTGTGGAGTGTGGAGAAACTGGAGTCTCTACAAACTGGACTACATTAGATGTACACTACTTATTCTAGTGCAGTGTTGGATTGTTGAAGTGCACTGAAAATCTTTTGTACACGACTACAACAACAAATAGTGTCCTTCAACCACAGCCTCAGACAGTTCCTACAACCCCCCGCAGTCAAACAGGAGAAAACTCTTCCCTGAACCGTTGCTCTGTTAATCTGACCTCTGTGTTGCAGAGGAAAGCGTTTGTCACCTGGAGAGAAGGATGTTTGAAATGCTTCACAACTAAGTGTGTGGAGTGTGGAGAAACTGGAGTGTCTGGAGTGTGTGGAGTGTGGAGAGTCTGGAGTGTGTGGAGTGTGGAGAGTCTGGAGTGTGTGGAGTGTGGAGAGTCTGGAGTGTGTGGAGTGTGGAGAGTCTGGAGTGTGTGGAATGTGGAGAGTCTGGAGTGTGTAGAGTGTGGAGAGTCTGGAGTGTGTGGAGGGTGGAGGGTCTGGAGTGTGTGGAGTGTGGAGAGTCTGGAGTGTGTAGAGTGTGTGGAGAGTCTGGAGTGTGTGGAGTGTGGAGAGTCTGGAGTGTGTAGAGTGTGGAGAGTCTGGAGTGTGTAGAGTGTGGAGAAACTGGAGTGTGTGGAGTGTGGAGAGTCTGGAGTGTGGAGAGTCTGGAGTGTGTGGAATGTGGAGAGTCTGGAGTGTGTAGAGTGTGGAGAGTCTGGAGTGTGTGGAGGGTGGAGGGTCTGGAGTGTGTGGAGTGTGGAGAGTCTGGAGTGTGTAGAGTGTGTGGAGAGTCTGGAGTGTGTGGAGTGTGGAGAGTCTGGAGTGTGTGGAGTGTGGAGAGTCTGGAGTGTGTAGAGTGTGGAGAAACTGGAGTGTGTGGAGTGTGGAGAGTCTGGAGTGTGGAGAGTCTGGAGTGTGTGGAGTGTGGAGAGTCTGGAGTGTGGAGAGTCTGGAGTGTGTGGAGTGTGGAGAGTCTGGAGTGTGTGGAGTGTGGAGAAACTGGAGTGTGTGGAGAGTCTGGAGTGTGTGGAGTGTGGAGAAACTGGATTGTGTGGAGAGTCTGGAGTGTGTGGAGTGTGGAGAAACTGGAGTGTGTGGAAAGTCTGGAGTGTGTGGAGTTTGGAGAGTCTGGAGTGTGTGGAGTGTGGAGAGTCTGGAGTGTGTGGAGTGTGGAGAGTCTGGAGTGTGGAGAGTCTGGAGTGTGGAGAGTCTGGAGTGTGTGGAGTGTGGAGAAACTGGAGTGTGTGGAGAGTCTGGAGTGTGTGGAGTGTGGAGAAACTGGAGTGTGTGGAGAGTCTGGAGTGTGTGGAGTGTGGAGAGTCTGGAGTGTGTGGAGAGTCTGGAGTGTGTGGAGTCTGGAGAGTCTGGAGTGTGTGGAGAGTCTGGAGTGTGTAGAGTGTGGAGAAACTGGAGTGTGTGGAGTGTGGAGAGTCTGGAGTGTGTGGAGTGTGGAGAGCCTGGAGTGTGTGGAGTGTGGAGAGTCTGGAGTGTGTGGAGTGTGGAGAGTCTGGAGTGTGTGGAGTGTGGAGAGTCTGGAGTGTGTGGAATGTGGAGAGTCTGGAGTGTGTAGAGTGTGGAGAGTCTGGAGTGTGTGGAGGGTGGAGGGTCTGGAGTGTGTGGAGTGTGGAGAGTCTGGAGTGTGTAGAGTGTGTGGAGAGTCTGGAGTGTGTGGAGTGTGGAGAGTCTGGAGTGTGTGGAGTGTGGAGAGTCTGGAGTGTGTAGAGTGTGGAGAAACTGGAGTGTGTGGAGTGTGGAGAGTCTGGAGTGTGGAGAGTCTGGAGTGTGTGGAATGTGGAGAGTCTGGAGTGTGTAGAGTGTGGAGAGTCTGGAGTGTGTGGAGGGTGGAGGGTCTGGAGTGTGTGGAGTGTGGAGAGTCTGGAGTGTGTAGAGTGTGTGGAGAGTCTGGAGTGTGTGGAGTGTGGAGAGTCTGGAGTGTGTGGAGTGTGGAGAGTCTGGAGTGTGTAGAGTGTGGAGAAACTGGAGTGTGTGGAGTGTGGAGAGTCTGGAGTGTGGAGAGTCTGGAGTGTGTGGAGTGTGGAGAGTCTGGAGTGTGGAGAGTCTGGAGTGTGTGGAGTGTGGAGAGTCTGGAGTGTGGAGAGTCTGGAGTGTGTGGAGTGTGGAGAAACTGGAGTGTGTGGAGAGTCTGGAGTGTGTGGAGTGTGGAGAAACTGGATTGTGTGGAGAGTCTGGAGTGTGTGGAGTGTGGAGAAACTGGAGTGTGTGGAAAGTCTGGAGTGTGTGGAGTTTGGAGAGTCTGGAGTGTGTGGAGTGTGGAGAGTCTGGAGTGTGTGGAGTGTGGAGAGTCTGGAGTGTGGAGAGTCTGGAGTGTGGAGAGTCTGGAGTGTGTGGAGTGTGGAGAAACTGGAGTGTGTGGAGAGTCTGGAGTGTGTGGAGTGTGGAGAAACTGGAGTGTGTGGAGAGTCTGGAGTGTGTGGAGTGTGGAGAGTCTGGAGTGTGTGGAGAGTCTGGAGTGTGTGGAGTCTGGAGAGTCTGGAGTGTGTGGAGAGTCTGGAGTGTGTAGAGTGTGGAGAAACTGGAGTGTGTGGAGTGTGGAGAGTCTGGAGTGTGTGGAGTGTGGAGAGCCTGGAGTGTGTGGAGTGTGGAGAGTCTGGAGTGTGTGGAGTGTGGAGAGTCTGGAGTGTGTGGAGTGTGGAGAGTCTGGAGTGTGTAGAGTGTGGAGAGTCTGGAGTGTGTGGAGGGTGGAGAGTCTGGAGTGTGTGGAGTGTGGAGAGTCTGGAGTGTGTAGAGTGTGTGGAGAGTCTGGAGTGTGTGGAGTGTGGAGAGTCTGGAGTGTGTGGAGTGTGGAGAGTCTGGAGTGTGTGGAGTGTGGAGAGTCTGGAGTGTGGAGAGTCTGGAGTGTGTGGAGTGTGGAGAAACTGGAGTGTGTGGAGAGTGTGGAGAAACTGGAGTGTGTGGAGAGTCTGGAGTGTGTGGAGTGTGGAGAAACTGGAGTGTGTGGAAAGTCTGGAGTGTGTGGAGTGTGGAGAGTCTGGAGTGTGTGGAGTGTGGAGAGTCTGGAGTGTGTGGAGTGTGGAGAGTCTGGAGTGTGTGGAGTCTGGAGAGTCTGGAGTGTGTGGGGTGTGGAGAGTCTGGAGTGTGTAGAGTGTGGAGAAACTGGAGTGTGTGCAGAGTCTGGAGTGTGTGGAGTGTGGAGAGTCTGGAGTGTGTGGAGTGTGGAGAGTCTGGAGTGTGTGGAGTGTGGAGAGTCTGGAGTGTGCAGAGTCTGGAGTGTGTGGAGTGTGGAGAGTCTGGAGTGTGTGGAGGTTGGAGAAACTGGAGTGTGTGGAGAGTCTGGAGTGTGTGAAGTGTGGAGAAACTGGAGTGTGTGGAGAGTCTGGAGTGTGTGGAGTGTGGAGAAACTGGAGTGTGTGGAGAGTCTGGAGTGTGTGGAGTGTGGAGAAACTGGAGTGTGTGGAGAGTCTGGAGTGTGTGGAGTGTGGAGAGTCTGGAGTGTGTAGAGTGTGTGGAGAGTCTGGAGTGTGTGGAGTGTGGAGAGTCTGGAGTGTGTAGAGTGTGGAGAAACTGGAGTGTGTGGAGTGTGGAGAGTCTGGAGTGTGTGGAGTGTGGAGAGTCTTGAGTGTGGAGAGTCTGGAGTGTGTGGAGTGTGGAGAGTCTGGAGTGTGGAGAGTCTGGAGTGTGTGGAGTGTGGAGAGTCTGCAGTGTGTGGAGTGTGGAGAGTCTGGAGTGTGTGGAGTGTGGAGAAACTGGAGTGTGTGGAGAGTCTGGAGTGTGTGGAGTGTGGAGAGTCTGGAGTGTGTGGAGTGTGGAGAGTCTGGAGTGTGTGGAGAGTCTGGAGTGTGTGGAGTGTGGAGAGTCTGGAGTGTGTGGAGTCTGGAGAGTCTGGAGTGTGTGGAGTGTGGAGAGTCTGGAGTGTGTAGAGTGTGGAGAAACTGGAGTGTGTGGAGAGTCTGGAGTGTGTGGAGTGTGGAGAAACTGAAGTGTGTGGAGTGTGGAGAGTCTGCAGTGTGGAGAGTCTGGAGTGTGTGGAGTGTGGAGAGTCTGGAGTGTGTGGAGTGTGGAGAATCTGGAGTGTGTGGAGAGTCTGGAGTGTGTGGAGTGTGGAGATATTGGAGTGTGTGGAGAGTCTGGAGTGTGTGGAGTGTGGAGAGTCTGGAGTGTGTGGAGAGTCTGGAGTGTGTGGAGTGTGGAGAGTCTGGAGTGTGTGGAGAGTCTGGAGTGTGTGGAGTGTGGAGAAACTGGAGTGTGTGGAGAGTCTGGAGTGTGTGGAGTGTGGAGAGTCTGGAGTGTGGGGAGTCTGGAGTGTGTGGAGAGTCTGGAGTGTGTGGAGTGTGGAGAGTCTGGAGTGTGTGGAGAGTCTGGAGTGTGTGGAGTGTGGAGAGTCTGGAGTGTGTGGAGTGTGGAGAGTCTGGAGTGTGAAGAGTGTGGAGTGTGTGGAGTGTGTGGAGAGTCTGGAGTGTGTGGAGTGTGGAGAAACTGGAGTGTGTGGAGAGTCTGGAGTGTGTGGAGTGTGGAGAAACTGGAGTGTGTGGAAAGTCTGGAGTGTGTGGAGTGTGGAGAGTCTGGAGTGTGTGGAGTGTGGAGAGTCTGGAGTGTGTGGAGTGTGGAGTGTGTGGAGTGTGGAGAGTCTGGAGTGTGTGGAGTCTGGAGAGTCTGGAGTGTGTGGGGTGTGGAGAGTCTGGAGTGTGGAGAGTCTGGAGTGTGTGGAGTGTGGAGAGTCTGGAGTGTGTGGAGTGTGGAGAAACTGGAGTGTGTGGAGAGTCTGGAGTGTGTGAAGTGTGGAGAAACTGGAGTGTGTGGAGAGTCTGGAGTGTGTGGAGTGTGGAGAAACTGGAGTGTGTGGAGAGTCTGGAGTGTGTGGAGTGTGGAGAAACTGGAGTGTGTGGAGAGTCTGGAGTGTGTGGAGTGTGGAGAGTCTGGAGTGTGTAGAGTGTGTGGAGAGTCTGGAGTGTGTGGAGTGTGGAGAGTCTGGAGTGTGTAGAGTGTGGAGAAACTGGAGTGTGTGGAGTGTGGAGAGTCTGGAGTGTGTGGAGTGTGGAGCGTCTTGAGTGTGGAGAGTCTGGAGTGTGTGGAGTGTGGAGAGTCTGGAGTGTGGAGAGTCTGGAGTGTGTGGAGTGTGGAGAGTCTGCAGTGTGTGGAGTGTGGAGAGTCTGGAGTGTGTGGAGTGTGGAGAAACTGGAGTGTGTGGAGAGTCTGGAGTGTGTGGAGTGTGGAGAGTCTGGAGTGTGTGGAGTGTGGAGAGTCTGGAGTGTGTGGAGAGTCTGGAGTGTGTGGAGTGTGGAGAGTCTGGAGTGTGTGGAGTGTGGAGAGTCTGGAGTGTGTGGAGTGTGGAGAGTCTGGAGTGTGTGGAGTGTGGAGAGTCTGGAGTGTGTGGAGTGTGAAGAGTGTGGAGTGTGTGGAGTGTGTGGAGAGTCTGGAGTGTGTGGAGTGTGGAGAAACTGGAGTCTCTACAAACTGGACTACATTAGTTGTACACTACTTATTCTAGTGCAGTGTTGGATTGTTGAAGTGCATTGAAAATCTTTTGTACACGACTACAACAACAAATAGTGTCCTTCAACCACAGCCTCAGACAGTTCCTACAACCCCCCGCAGTCAAACAGGAGAAAACTCTTCCCTGAACCGTTGCTCTGTTAATCTGACCTCTGTGTTGCGGAGGAAAGCGTTTGTCGCCTGGAGAGAAGGATGTTTGAAATGCTTCACAACTAAAACACTGTTCTGTGAACGTATTCATTTTTTAAAGTTATTCTCACTTCAGAGGACACAGTTCCACGGCTCCACAACCCAGTGAGGATGGTAATACAAACACAACAACACACAAAATCACCATGTTTTTTTTATTTAAGGCATTGCGCTAATGTTAATGATCTTCCTAGATTTTTGTTTCATGGAAATGATATTCATCTAATCATTGTGAATTAAGTTTCTGTTAATTCTAACTTTTTTCATTCATTGTATTTAATGTTTATTATTTATACGTTTTAATATTTTATTTTTCATATACTGTTTTAGTTTTGGTACTTAAATGTATGTCTTTTTTTATTGTTATACATATAATCCAAGTTTCCTAGGGTGTTAGCCCTTTACTGTTGGTTACGTCCTGTTTCTTCTTGGGCTCTGGTGAGCTGCCGCTCCTGCACAGTACTGCGTTTATAAGGAAATGAGGCATTAAAGTAACATTGCGTCACTGCAGCATACGAATGATGCTGTCACTGGAGAGGGAGAGGAGGATAGAGCTGGGCCTTATTTCAGTTTATAACACGTATCAATAAGTAACAGTGGAACAGCGGCGTGTACATTCAATGCCATCTGCGATGTAACAGTGTCTGTCCTGAATCATATTCTGATTATTCACAGACGGCTGAAACTGGATCGCTATCCACTGAAGAGACAGAGCCGAAGTCATCACACAGTGTCTGTGTGTTTTCAGGCGTTTTTACCTGTTTGGCCCTTGGAGGCCCCTTTGTCTGCTTTGGAGGGACCCCCTCCCACTCTTCCTCTCTTTTTATAAGCATCATTATCAGCCCCAAATTGGCTGTGAGGAATAAAAGGGAGACTGTTGAGTCCCAAAGCATTAGGGCATGGCTGTCCCAGTCCACTGCGTCCAGGAACAAATGATTAAGGTGTACCCTCGCTTAATTTTTTATAAGAGCTATCTCTGCTGGACATCAGCCAAGCCGCTCCGTGCAGAATTGGGTCTTTCCACTGCTTTAAAAACAGACGTTATACACTAAAGAGTCGTAGGCCTTCCATTACACGTGATTGTGTTTTTTTCCCTCTTCTCTGCCCCCATAAGACTGTCCCCTCCTCTTTCTAAGGGACTGCGTTTTGTCTCTTTGTCCACAGCTTAATAAAGGCACTGACGCTGGAGCAACGTGACTCCTGTCATTGTGGCCTTTATCTGCATCTTCCCCTGGACGTGAAGGGCTTTGCCCTGCCACCTGTTGGGCCTCGGGAGCCCGAGCCATTTTTATCAAGGTTTCTCCCAGTTGGCTCCAGATGTCAGATTTCTGAGGCCGGAGTCAGTGGCTCGAACGCTGCTCTAATTCATATGTTTAATGAAGATGGACATCGTCCCTGTCCACGTCTGTCCACTGTTATATTCAGCTGGTGACCGATCAGGAGGAGTGTACTGTTCTGCTGCTCACTGCAGTGTCGGACTGACTTCAGTTTAATGATCATTAAATGAGTGTGAGACATTTTGTGATGATGTCATTTTGATGTAATTCAGCAGTTTGTGATGTTGTCATTGTTGCGTAATTCAGCACGTGATGATGTAATTCAGCAGTTTTTGCTGTTTTCATTGTTTTGTAAGTCAGCATGTGATGATGTTATTAGGATGTAATTCAGCTGTTTGTGATGTTGTCATTGTTATGTAAGTCAGCATGTGATGATGTCATTATGATGTAATTCAGCATTTTGTAATGTTGTCATTGTTATGTAATTCAGCATGTAATGCTGTTGTGATGATAGGTGTAATTCAAAATTTTTTGATGTCATCATGATGTAGTTCACCATTTTGTGACATCGTAGTGAGATTCTGTGGCATAATGTTTTCACATCATTCATTTTATGAAAGCATCATATGGTTTAATTAAATGTTATTTGATGAGATCATATGGTCAAAAGTAATGCTAAATTTAGATGCAATATGACACACTTCTGAATATTTCCAGTGCTGTTTGTTGTTGTTGTTGTGTATTATGTAAGCACCAGGTGCCCTGTATATGATGTCAGTATGGTTTATGATGAATGGGCCAATAGGAGCGGTCCTGAATGGCTTTTGCTGCATTAGTTTCATTATAAATCTATAAAGACTGTGTGAACCTTCTGTAAATTTACAGTTTCTCACTCCCTGACCATCCCTTCCTGATTTACTCCTCAGTCCTGCTGCCTGAGCGCTCCAGTGTGCATTAGTTTATCTTTTTTATGTGAAGTGTGTGTTAGAGGTGCATGTGTTTTGATGGTTTAGTTAAAGCCTGCGGAGGATTTGTGTTGCCGTGGTTTCTGAGATGGTATCATCGCTGGCTCTCATATAATAAAACAAGTGAAGTTGGCAGCGTGCAATCAACCGCACCGTTTCCATAACAAGGATTACATGTGCATTTTCATTGGCTGGAGACGGTGGCCTTGAGCTCAACACAGGCGCTTTCATCAGCTGTGTGTTTTTGGAGTGATGGATAGAAGCAGGTGAGTTCTGAGTGTGTGATCTGTGATCTCTCCTCTGAAAAGCAGTGCAGTGTTATTATTTACTCTGATTACTCTCAAACCTGCAGGGCTTTATGTGTGTTTTCAGCATTGCTTTTAAACTGTAATATTATAGCAATATTTATCTCAGAGAATCGGTTTTAAAACTGGTCAACGCTGCATTATAAGAGTGTCTAATGGACATGAGAGTAAACTGAGTGGACAATTTAGTACTGTACAAAGTTCAAATGCAATATAGAGCATGTTGAATAACCCAGTGACCACTCTTTAGTTCTTTTATTTCCAGAGAAAACAGCTATAAAACACAAGCTGCTATTTTAGAGACATTTCTGAGGCACCACTGCTGTTGTTTTGTTTTGTTTTTTTGCTGCCACCAGCATTGCTCACACTGAAGAGTTTAACACGCTTGGAGGAGAACACCAATTCCCCAATACTTTTCTGCCATTTTAAGATGCACCCATTGCTGACACAGGGTTTCAGTTGAGCACAGATGGTGCACTCTCCAAATAAAAACATGAAATTACATGTTCTGGAGCAGCTGCACATGAAGCATGGATTAGACAGGCATAGACTCCCCCCAGAATTGGGCTTTGACCCAGTGGAAGTATGTTCTCTGGAGAGACTGAGTACCATCAGACAGCTCTGGGAGGAGCTGGAGTGTAGTCTGTGATTCAGAACTAGGCTTCTAGCTAATATTCCAGTGGCTAAATGCAATCAAATCCTCACAGAAATGGTCCAATGTCTAGTGTAAAGTCTTCCCGCAATGAGTAGAGTCTAAGCATCTCTTGAGAACATGAATCTAGAACCTGTGTCATTTGGTTCTTAGCGGAACCACACCTTGTTTGATCAGCACCCTTTTTGACACACTTCTTTTTAAAACCCTAATGGACCCTAACCTCCAGCGTCCAGAGTCATCCAAACACATCCTAAACATAGCCTCGGAGTTATGACTCAGCGCCGTGTACTGTCCAGCGCAGTTCCTGTTTTGATGTGGTTGCCATGACGATGACCCAACCTCCTTAAACAGCTGGAGGTTGTTCTGCTGCATAAAAAAACCCTGACATCTCATGAGTAAACGCTGAGCTCCCAAACAATGCGCAGCATGGCATTTGGAAACCTTAAATCCCACGCTTTTGTCAAAAAATAAAACATAAAATTTTAAAAATACACTCTGAAGGTGAAATTTAAAGTCTGTTCTTCTGCCGGTGCTTTCTCACTCTGAGGCCACTGGCACGTCCAGAGCCTTCCAGCAAACTCTCGGTGCTCAGCAAGGCTACTGCTAGTGTAACATCTCCAACTGTAGAATCTCGACGCTATGCACTAGCACCCTTCTTCTAGCAGGCACCAGCTCCTGGTGAGGAATTAGGACACGCCCCATTGCAGCTGGAGATAAGAAAACAGTATTTATGAGTTAGTATCCATAAAGTGTTTTCCATAAAGTGAAACTCACATCAGATGAAGCATCTCCCTGAATTCTCCCTGAATGAATGAGTGTATGCTCCATAGAGTGGGTCCCCATAATAGGGGCAGCCATGATTAAAGTAGGTTTACGTTTAAAATAGGTTTAAAGGAACACTGGGTAAGATTTGGTATTTTGGGAGGGGTTAGGGAGAGGTGGGTGGTTTCCTAACCTCCTCGAAAAGTTACATAGTCCAGTTTCTTCAGTGCTAAGCATGGATTAACAATGATAGGAGCTTATTCTCACTTTTACAGCTCAGTAAATCTCACAGTGATTATGAAACTGTAAGTTTAAGGTAAAACGACTACTTGGTTTTGCTTTAAAATAAGTTTAGTTTTATTCTCTGACACATCCAAGCCTGTAGATGTCAGTATAACAGCTGTTTCTTAACATGAAGGACAACTCAAAAATGCTTTCAAACACTCCAGTTCATGCATACAGATTTTTTTTGTAGTCTATCAAAGAAACAAAAGTTCAAAGCATCAGTAGGTAGTGTTTTTACCTTAAAATTGAACCTTCAAAATCATTATGATTCTCCACTGAGCTGTAATGGGGAGAATGGAGCGTCTGTCAGTGTTACTCGGGGATCAGCACTACAGAAACTGCACTATGTAACTTTTGGAGGAGGGTAGGAAACCATCCCCCTTCCTCCAATCTTGACATCAGGAAAGTGACCCCAATACTGGACACTGTATGAACATCCCATGTTCTTCCGGGTCCTTGTAAGTCCAGGGAAAATTCGCAGTGCGCACTTTTCATTCCCACAAGATCAGCTCAACTGGGTTCAAAGCTCTGGCACGGCTTGCAGCATTCTCTCTCTCTTTCTCTCTCTCTCTCTCTCTCTCTCTCCCTCTCTTTCCCACACCACACGCTCTGCTGACAAGTAACACTTGGAGTGTCCTCTTCATTGACACATTCCAAAGAGTCTGAGGCTTAACCACCGCCTCTGTCCCTCTCTGCCTCTCTCTCTCTCTCTCTCTCTCTCTCTCTCTCTCTCTCTCTCTCTCCCTCCATCTGCTGACAGACGGAAAAAGCCTCCACGAGAGCCAGCTTTCACAGGCAGCCCGCACACAGCTCCCAGCCCTCCACACACTTTCAGTAAAGATCGGGAGTGTAGAACGGTCACTGTTTCATATGGCGATACCAAAAGGAGGTGGGTGACTGAAAAACTGCTGGGAGAACTTTGAGTTAAACACCTCTCAGATCGGACCTTGAAGGCTGTAGTTATGCAACTATAAGAATAAAACATAATCAATTAATAATAGCAATAAAGGATAAATATTATGTAATATATATATATAAGACCGTGACAACAGTTATGTGGGAAAAATAAAGGATTGATTAGTATTTCCAATAGTCAAATGGCCTTCAAAACGTAAATAATGCATAAAAATGCCTCACTGATTTTAGTCCAGCTGCCCCACATCCATTTAAAAACACCTTCAAACAAGTGTGGATCAGAAATACATTTAAAAACTAACTGTGGAAAGTTCCAGAAAGCAGTGCCTGAACCTGCGGTGTGCCGAGCGCAGCACTGAACCCAGCTGTAGCCCTCCACCATTTCACGCATCCTCACTGAACCAACAAGATCTGCAAAAGGTATTACATCTGTTACAACAAGTGCACACCAGGTGTATACAATTAAAGAGTTTAAAATTCATATATATTTTATAACCACAATGTGGTCTCCTGTCCACCGGTAGCACTGTTTGTACTAAATCCACTAAAAACTCTGTTAGGTACCCAAAGAAGAGCTACAGACACAGCACTGTAAACTGCTGTAAGAGCTTCATGCAACACATAACACTGATGTTTCTAATCTTTTGGAGTTTGCAGTTAGGTTTACAGCTGATGGTAGGGTAAAGGGGGAGGGGGGCGGGGTTAAATCTGATCGTTCACACTCATGAATTTACATATTCATATCAGTCACAAGGGGGCAGCAGGTTAGTGTCGCAGTCACACAGCTCCAGGAACCTGGAGGTTGGGGGTTCGATTCCCGCTCCGGGTGACTGACTGTGAGGAGTGTGGTGTGTTCTCCTTGTGTCTTTGTGGGTTTCCTCCGGGTGACTGTCTGTGAGGAGTGTGGTGTGTTCTCCCTGTGTCTGCGTGGGTTTCCTCCAGGTGCTCCGGTTTCCTCCTACAGTCCAAAAACATATGTTGGTAGGTGGATTGGTGACTCAAAAGTGTCTGTATGTGTGAATGTGTGAGTGTGTCTGTGTTGCCCTGTGAAGGACTGGCGCCCCCTCCAGGATGTATTCCCGCCTTGCACCCAATGTTTCCAGGTAGGCTCTGGACCCACCGCGACCCTGAAGTGGATAAGGGTTTCAGATAATGAATGAATGAATGAATGAATATCAGTCACAAGTGCTTTGTTACAGTAGGTTTTTTGAACATTAATATTCATGTTCCCTTTAGTCTACCAGGATCAGTCTTTGAGATCACTGTTGTACATTTTGAAAAGAAATAGAGAGGTTTTCACTGAATGTACCTTTAATTAAAACAAACAAAAAGAAAGAACCAGTTCAGTGGGTGTAGCTTTGAGAGGATCTCCTCTGTGGTCCGCTGTCACAGTGGTGTACTCTTGAGTCTTTTATACCTTTTGTTTGGGGGGGGGAAACTGTAACATATTATATTTTTTTTTAAAAAAGCACATATTAAAGTTGCCTTCATTTCATAAAATTGTTTTTTGTGACTCCAAGCTTTTGGATTATTTTTTTATATAAAACAGTAACATTATTGAATATGACATATTTCTAAGGTCCCTTTCAGCGTACACAGTCCCACTTTAAAAAGACTGTTGTACATTGAATGTACGATTTTACTGATTGTGACTTTAATGCACAAAAATGTACCTGTACCGTGCATGAGTCTGGGGAATAAAGAAGACTAACCGGGACGTGAAGTCCAGCTGTGACGTATGGCCAGAGAACACAGGACCAATTACTGTTCTGCTGACCTCCATTTAAACACCAGGCCTCCTGTTGTGGAGCCATACTCTGAAAAATAATACCCGGGACGTCCCCCCAGTGCTGTGAGCTCTCGTTAGCCCGGAGTGATGAAGCGCTGTGGGCTGGACCTTGCCGGCCGCCCTGGTGTTGTGACTCTGTGGTCAGGAGCTGGGCCTTGGGGAGGGATTGCTTGCCTGGCTCACAATGTAATCAGGTCTCATCCAGGAGAGTGTGATTGTTCGGCCCAGCCCCGTCCAGGTACAGTGGAGCTTTTGTTCGGACGAGTCTGTGAGCTGAAAGACATAGGGGGGTGGGGTAGGGGGTAGCCGGGGGGGGGGGGGGGGGGGTGCTGGACGAGACTATTCTACCAGGGGGCTTTGTGGTGCCCCTCTTCTGCCCTGAGGAGCTCTGGAGAATACAGCAGGCATTTTAAACAGGAGACCCCCAGACGTTCAGCATCACTCAGTGGGTGGCTCAACAAAGCGCCACAGCAGGAGGCCAGACACCCTCCTGGGCTTTGCTTTCTGCTTTATGAACGGGGATGTTTGGGAAAGATGATGTTTATTTTGTGCAGCAAGAACCGTACCGCCAAATACCTCCATGTCCTCCATGAATTAAACATCTATACATTCATAAATGGGTCTTAATTCCTTGCTTTATACATTAAATGTCCAGTAGGACACTAATTAATCAGAGAAGTGTCTTTTAAGGTGAGTCATTTGGGGAATTATGCGTTCAGTGGGACTCTGGAGCAACTGCACATGAGCCTAAGGTCACCATACTTCCTTTTGTACCCCATCAGCACTCGACTGTGGAGTCTCATATGCTCTCCATGCCATACTTTAGGGATGAGTTGCAGTGGTATTTGGGATTGAAAACTAATCAACCAAATACAGAACCGGACCTCCGTAATGTTCTCATGACCTGATGCCATGAAATCCTCACAGAAATGTCCCAACATCTGGAGTACCATCGTCTAATAGAGGGACAAACCCCCAAATAATTGACTTAGTCATGCACAGTGCACCACCTTTTCCCAGAAGAATGCTACACGCTGTTTAAAGCAGATCATTACAGAAAGCTGGATGAACAGGGCTCAAGAAAAAGTTAAAAAAAATTAAAACAGGCCAAAAACAAATCCACATAAAGCAGCATTTCATTTTAAACCGATTTGACTGGAGTGTTACTGTCACAGAGCTCCAGGGTTCTGGGGTCAAACCCTGTCTTGGGTGACTGTCTGTGAGGAGTGTGGTGTGTTCTCCCTGTGTCTGCGTGGGTTTCCTCCGGGTGACTGTCTGTGAGGAGTGTGGTGTGTTCTCTCTGTGTCTGTGTGGGTTTCCTCCGGGTGACTGTCTGTGAGGAGTGTGGTGTGTTCTCTCTGTGTCTGCATGGGTTTCCTCCGGGTGACTGTCTGTGGGGAGTGTGGTGTGTTCTCTCTGTGTCTGCGTGGGTTTCCTCCGGGTGACTGTCTGTGGGGAGTGTGGTGTGTTCTCTCTGTGTCTGCGTGGGTTTCCTCCGGGTGTACCAATTTCCTTCCACAGTGATTGGATGAGTGTATGGAACTGAGTGAATGTGTGAAATTGTCAAATCCACCACAACCCTGAACAGGAGTGAATGAATGAATGTGTGCAGGTAGTTACAACTTAGACTCAGTCACACAGACTCAGTCCAGATGTAACGTCTGCCATGTGTCACCTTATAAATTCTAGTGTGATGTGTTATGAACAGAGGACACCCAAAGTGAACAACCCTACATTTAAAAACCTAATAGAGAATTCATCTGGGGCCTTAAACAGTGTCCAGTGTCATCAAAATCACCACCTCCACCTCCTACACATTTACAGGAGGAGGAGGAATCCTCCATTGTTTCTGTCCTGAAACCACCCCACCTTCAAATTGCTTTAAAGCTTGACCTGATTATTCCCAGAACGTCGGAAAGGTCTTAATATAATCTCTGACAAACCCAGAAACCGAAAGTCACCTCTTTTTTTTTTAAATATTTCACAGCGGCAGTATGTAGTCCCATATAAACTCCGAGAGCACGGATAGTCTCTCAGCCCTTTCATCCATACCACCTTAAGACCAGGCCAAATAAAGGCTCCACAGACCCAGCTCCTTCACTGACGTACAATGAATGAAATGTTTTTCAAACATGGCAGCTGTTATTTTTCCCGAATAAAGATGCACCACGCTGTTGGAATCACATTGGTGTTGGCTGACGTTTGCTTGAATATAAATGCTTGTGTGTGTGTGTGTGTAGGTGTAGTATTCAAAGAGTCCTGAGTGAGTGTGCTGTGCTCAGGGAAACCTCCAGCATCTCTCAGCACAGGATGCGAAGTGTGTATGTACCACCCTGAGTGAGCCAATCAGAAAGCAGAACAGCGAAAAACACACCGTCACAAAAGTATTAGGGACTAAACGTGAACAGATAAAAAATCAAAAGGATTAGAAAATACTCAAAGGAAATGTCACTGAGGAAATGTTATGAATTGCTACGGTAAAATTTCTGAAGGCTGCTGTGGTCCGTGGGACTGTGTAGTGGGAGCTGATGCTGGAATCGGCCTCTACAGATGTTTATGGAGGTAATGTCCGTTGTTATGAAAGACTCAGAGCTCATGTAACCCACTGAATAATGACCTCGGTGTAGTGTTACCTATATTTTTCTTTTTCTTTAATGCTAATCCAGATATTCCTGATTAGTAATTCATGTGTGTGTGTGTGTGTGTGTGTGTGTGTGTGTGTGTATCAGCACCAGCCGTCTGTAGAGAATAGGCTACAGATTGGCCCATAATTCCCACAATTATACTCACTCCAAACACAGCGTCTCGAGTTCTGAAGCTGTATCTCTATTGATATTCCGGCCCGCATCAGATATAACTCCCAGCTCGACGCTACAGTCTGCAGAGGCAGAGCACACCCAGCCACAGACAGATTTAAGAAAGGCGTCCAAAATGTGTCCCATGCTTTTACGTACAGTACGTCAAACTTTTATTATTGTTCAAATAATTCCTGAAGATATAACCACATATGGCGTTGCTCTTACATCATTTTGAAGTCAAACGACAGGACACGTAAATTCTGATAGATCATCCCTAGTCCACGATACTCTTCCTCTTTTTGTGTGTGTGTGTGTGTGTGTGTGTGTGTGTGTTTCTCTTTTTTTTCTTTTTTCTTTTTTATAGTTCAGCAATTAAAGATACACAAAAAAGTGGCAGGTCTTTCGACAATAAATAATAAATTATTCTGTAATACAGGAACAAACAAACAAAACGAAACAAAATAAAGAGAGAAGCCTTCTCCACTGCTAGCCGTGTTAACTTAAAACTATACACATCTTTGGGAAAGAAGAGAGAGAGAGAGAGAGAGAGAGAGAGAGAGAGAGAGAGAGAGAGAGAGAGATCTTCTTGGACATACACGAAAACACATGAAGTTCCCACGCAGCTTCGTGGTAAAATAGAGGTATACCTTGTTGCGATGCTTTAGTACTCGGGCTTTCAAAAATAGAGAGAGAGTGTGAGTGAGAGAGAGAGAGAAAGAGAGAGATAACGACCATAGAACAGCAAAACGTAAAATAAAATAATAGAAAGCAAGCCGTGAAAGCAGTAGTCCTCGGGTCTCAGATCACAGTTTCAGAGCAACCCAGCGGTCCTTGGTTTGTCAGTTTGTTTACGGGCTGCTCGGACTGCGCCGTTTGTTTATATTATCACCACCTCTGGGGGGGTCCTCTTAAGGGTCATTTTCTGAGAGGGTCACAGATTTGTCCAAAAAAAAACAGGGTGTTTTGGCAAAAAAACAAACAAAAAAAAAAACATGTCCAGCGCAGTGATGAGTTTCGTCCAGCTTTTTCCTCCACGACGTCAAAGTCCTGCTCCAGGAGAGCGGGCCAAAGTGGGCCGAGCGGCCGGTCCCCTCCAGCAGCGTCCAGTTCCCATGATTGTCATCACAGTGTATGAAGACACAGCCGAGGGCTTGTGTGGAAAGAGAGAGTGAGAGAGAGAGAGGCCGTAGCTGGGTGGGGGGGAGAGTAGGGACCCCTCCGCACACCCCAGCACACACCGACATCAAACCCCCAGCCCCCCTATCTCCACTCCTCTTGTCCTTCAGCTGCTGGAACACAATGTAATCCACCCTGGCCTAGGCCTCTATAGGACTGGCCACCATGCTGTTGGGAGTGTCCGGCAGCTGGGACGACATGGACGCCACCTCACTCCCCGTCGAGTTGGAGCCTGGGCCTCCTTCGGAAAAATTCACCTGCGAGACAAACACAGACAGAGCGTTACACACCCAGGTCTGGCCCTGGGACACGTACGGCGTTAATCAGGGAACAGATGGTACACTCTCAGGAAAAAAGGTGCAGTAGAGGGACATTATTGTCATTAAATTGTCACTAAACACAATTAAATACAATTGAAACAGAATAAGAGACTGTTGTGTTCCAGGTGTGAAGATGTGTCTGGCCTTAGCTCAGGTTAGTAATGACATCACTACTGTCACTCGTCATTAGACGTCGTTAGTGATCATTAGTGATAGCTGTGATCATAATATTAGTGTCATGATGAAAATGATTTTTATTATTTTAACAATATTAATGATCATGTTTATTAGCAGTAGGTCTTTAAGTCCTAGCACTAGAGTAAATTAATTGTATCATTAAAGAGAGGCTATAAATTATTACATTACACTTGGTGTACAATAATTTTTATTAAAAAGCAATATGTTTATTATAAACATTGGGTGGATCAAAGTGGGAACAGTAACAGTAATAAACAGTAATAGTAGGTTTATTATATTTCTATTATTGTTGTTATTGTTATTATTATTATTATTATTATTATTATTATTATTATTATTATAGTTATTATTATTAATAATAATAATAATAATAATAATAATAATAATGTTTAATAAAAAAAAACATTTAATAGTAGTGCTATTATTATAATTTAAAGGTGCTTGTGTGTTTGTAGTTAAGGTATTTAAATATATATGTGTGTGTTTGTGTGTGTGTGTGTGTGTGTGAGAGAGAGAGAGAGAGAGAAAGAGAGAGAGAGAGACAAAGAGAGAGAGAGATTTAAAATTGTGTGTGTGTGTGTGTGTGTGTGTGTGTGTATGTGTGTGTGTGTGTGTGTAAAGTATGGAAAGGCATGTGCGTTGTTGTCTGCACCCACCAGTTGTTGGAAGGCGGGCTGCTCCAGGTCGCTCTGCAGTGTGAAGTCGCTCAGCACTTTCCAGGGCGGCTGGTAGGTCTGCACCTCCACCTGACTGGCCTGCAGACCACCGTCATGCCTCTCAGGACTGGTCGCCACCATCGGGGTCCCCGTCATCCCCTGGATGTTCTGTACACAGAGCACGGCACACACTGTCATCATACGGCACACTACTGCGGCACCGGGTGAGACGTCTGGAGCCGCGGAGGAGCACTCAGGGACTGGACCTGAGCTCATCACAATCAATAGAAGTCCTTCTGATTAAGCCTGACTTCAGCTTGGGCTTTAGTTATCACGTAAGGGAGAAATCCTGTGTTGTGGAACAGACCCGGCTGTTCACTACTATCTTGCAGAACATGCACCATTGTGTAGAATTTGTATTTCGAAAACGTCTGACTGATGTTTACTGTATTTGTTTATTTATTTGTGTTTGTTCTAACGGCTTAAATTCTTAAATTCCTTCATCCCAACATTCAGTTGTACACTATCTAAATCAGTCTGCATGGTCCATAGAGGGCGCTACGCCTCTCTGGAGGAAATATAACTTTTTATCTTTATTAACAAAACAATTTTATATAATAACTAACAACTTAATTGAGATGTGAGTATGTTACAAATGTAAAATTATACGTAACATATAAAATACATCAAGAAAAAGGGCTTTTCTTGATGTAGCTGCTGCAGTGGGCGATATTTCAGGCGTCCTTTAATGCCTTTTAATGCCTTTAAAGCACAGCCAATCAGAAACCATAGTGACATAAATTTAGCCAATCAGCGTCCTTGAATCAGCAGCCTGAGGGGTGTTTATCCTGTCGCCCCACACAGAGTCTGTCACAGGCCTGATGGCTATTGCTGGTTATTCAGGGCAAAGGATTCCAGCAGCTTCCAAATTCAGTGAGATCTCTCTCTACTCCAAAATCTATCTGAGAGAACTTTGGTAAAGCATGTACGGACAAGAAGCTGTACACACACACACACACACACACACACACAGCACAGTTTTCTTTTTTTTTCATACTGTAGAAATGACTAATGTTGTCTTATTAGTGTCTTTGCAAATATCTCTCAGAACCGTTCTGTAATGACTCCTATCACTTCATATATTTATCTGAGTGCAATAGACCTGCAATTTATTATTATTACAATAACTGTTAGTCTGCTGACTTCAATTAAAAATGACTGACTGCCATGGATCTTTGTTGCCCTGCAAAGTGTTTTACATTGTATTGGGATGGTTGTTGAAACTCTGAGGCACAAACAGCGCCACCTACACTCCACCTATAGAACCCTGAAGACTTATTATGAACCTATAGCATAATTAAAGGGCTGTGTCCATCGTGAAGAGGTTCCTCAGATTGATGAATGTGCTATAGATGATTTTATACAGAACCTTTTAGAGAAGGGCTCTGTATGGCACCAAGGAGGGTTCCATCTATAGCACATTCTCCATCAATATGAAGAACCCCTTCACGATGCAAAGAACCCTTTAATCATTCAAATGTTGAGGGTTCTATATAGAACCATTTCCTTTATTAAAGGACCTTTGTAGAACCTTCATTTGAAAGAGTGTAGAATATTATTCACCAGCCGCCACTGGTTTTAATCTATATATAATGCACGTGCAGTTTAAGGTGTGTGTGTGTGTGTGTGTGTGAGAGAGAGAGAGAGAGAGAGAGAGAGAGAGAGAGCGCTCACCGTCTTGTCGTTGGGCTGCTGCTGCTGCAGCTGCTTCATCAGGATGCTGCGCTTCTTGTCCTTGCAGCGCTTGTTCTGGAACCACACGCGGATCACGCGCGGGCTCAGCCCCGTCATCTCCACCAGCTGCTCCTTCATCAGCGCGTCCGGCCGCGGGTTCGCGTTGTAGCACGTCCGCAGCGTGTGCAGCTGCTTCTCGTTCAGCACCGTGCGCACGCGCGTCGTCTTCTCCGCCTGCTTGTGCACGTGCGGCCGCAGCGCCGGCTGCCGCGCGGAGATGGGCTCGGCTGCGGGGGGGGAGGCAAACAAACAAACGTCAAATAAACAGAAACAAACGAGGGAGAAGATTATTGGGGCTCCACAGGAGGAGGAATCCCAACACACATCTGAAACAAACAGGTAAACAAACTAACTAAATACTAAACAAACATGCAAACAAACAAAATAATAAACAAACATATAAACAAACAAACTAAATCGTAAACAAAAAACTAAATAATAAACAAACCGGTAAACAACCTAAATAGCAAACAGGTGAACAAAAACACAATAGTAAACAAACTAAATTATAAACAAACAGGTAAACAAACAAACTAAATAGTAAAAAAACATGTAAACAACCTAAATAGTAAACAAACTAAAGAATAAACAAACATGTAAACAAACAAACTAAATGGCAAATAAACTAAATAATAAACAAACTAAATAGTAAACAAACATGTAAACAACTTAAATAATAAACAAACTAAATCATAAACAAACAGGGGAACACTCCCACATGCAGAGGGCCAGACGGCTACAACTCCATCATCAAGATATGTGTCAAATATCTTCAAACAAAACAAATAAACACATAAACAAACGGGTAAACAAACAAGCGACACCCCCCCCCCCCCATGCAGTGGGTGAGTGAATAAAAACCTAAAACACCTTCGTCAAGTTGTTGTAGCAAAATAAAGGCATATGTCAATTCCTTTCAAACAATTGAAACAAACAGATAAACAAATGGAATGGTAAACAAACTAAGAGCCTCCCAGACACCAACAGAGAGAAAGACGGGTCCTGAAACTTAAACTCGCCATGTTCCTGTCGTGATAAATACTAAAATAAACAAACAAAACCAACGGATAAACAAATAAACAAGAAAACAAACAAACCAGAAACCCTTAAAGGCAGTTTGTGGATGGGTGAAAAGAGTAGGACTCCATCATCGGGGAATGGTGGCAGTTAAAACCAGATAAATAAATAAATAAACACATTTATTTCAATGTGTTTCATCTATTTCATTTATTTAAAAGAAACAGATAAAGACACATGGGGAAGCTCCTAATGCGACATGTGAAAAGCTTGTAGGTGGAAAGGAGGAAGGGCTAGAACTCCACTGTCTCTCAAGAACCAAGATATGTGTGAATCATTTTTCAAAGGAAGAGAAAAACAAAGTAGGGAACCCTTCTGATGCGGCGGGCAGAGGAGGGCAGGTCCTAAAACTAGCATTGTTTTTGTGAGAGTAAAAAATATCCGAGTGGTCTCAGAAAGCCCCAGCGTGTGCAGGGTGAGACGGGGAAGACGTATGTCTCCGAACGGTCGCTGTACACGCAGTGTGACAGATTATTTAGTTCTGTTCCAGCTGCCACCCGTCCTCTCTGAAGGCCAGTGAAGCAGGGCTGTGCTGGAGAGATCAGAGCGCAGAGGCTGCTGCAGTGAATGTGGAAGTGTACCGCATTGCTACAGCACATCTACATCACCCCTGTATTATTATTAGGGCCAGATTAAAATAGAGCCACCGTTGGTTATCACAGTTTCTTTAAGGAATATGTTTACAGACTGGGTTCAGCTCTGAGGCCTATAGTTCCTCCCTGATACCATATCACTTTAATAACAGTCTAATTCTAACATAAACCAGCAGTGTTTATATAACACACATAGCATGAAGTAATATGTAGAAGAACAGTCTACAGCTGTTACTCTGCTTCACCTGAGCCAGTGTACACAGTGGTGTAGAGGTAGTGCACGGCCCTGAGGTCCTGCCACTAACTCAGCACACACTCAAAGCCTTACGAGTCAGAAACATAGCAGCCGTGCTCTTACTTTCTAGAATAGAGAATAAAAAACAGAATTCAGATTCACGCTGACGGTTCAACCAGCAGCAAGAGACCCCAGGACACACCACAGCCCCGTGTTCAGGGAAGTTTCCGTTTGGTTGGTAGATTTGATTGCTAAATTCTGATTATAATTGGTTCTTGAGAGATCAGCAGGCTCAAAGGCCTGGAGGACTCACACTAGAACATCGGGGGAACATTGGACATCTTCCACCAGAGACACACACCTCTACTTCACACTACACTGAAGCTATAGCTCCGCCCACAATCCTTACATTATCCACTGACTCCGCCTCTTATATAAACATCACCAGAGAGACACACCTCTACTTCACTCTACACTGGAGCTATAGCTCCGCCCACAATTCTTACAGGATCCACTGACTCCGCCTCTTATATAAACATCACCAGAGAGACACACCTCTACTTCACTCTACAGACACTGGAGCTATAGCTCCGCCCACAATCCTTAAAGGATCCACTGACTCCGCCTCTTATATAAACACCTCCAGAGACACACACCTCTACTTCACTCTACACTGGAGCTATAGCTCCGCCCACAATCCTTACAGGATCCACTGACTCCGCCTCTTATATAAACACCACCAGAGACACACACCTCTACTTCACTCTACACTGAAGCTATAGCTCCGCCCACAATCCTTACAGGATCCACTGACTCCGCCTCTTATATAAACACCACCAGAGACACACACCTCTACTTCACTCTATAGACACTGAAGTTATAGCTCCGCCCACAATCCTTACAGGATCCACTGACTCCGCCTCTTATATAAACACCACCAGAAACACACACCTCTACTTCACTCTATAGACACTGGAGCTATAGCTCTATTGCTTCTATAGCTTCCATTGATACTGTAATTATAGTTCAACCCATTGATGCACTGACCCCTCCTCTTATGTAAACACCATCAAATACATATTAATTTACTGTATTCTAATGTACTCTGTAGATGCTGTGATCCACTGACTCAGAGAAATATTAAATAACTACAGTTAAGTAAATATAGATTTAAATGAATTGCTGTTGAGAATGGGTGTCTGACTCCATACCCTAGTGAAAGCAGTGAGTTGTTGTGAAAACTGTGGAGTGATTCACTGCTCAGTCACGGCACGTTTTCTATTTACAGATATTTGCAGATATCAGATATGAAACAGAGCTGAGCCGTCAATCACATCGTAACGCTCTCGGGAGTAGATTACTGTGTTTAGTTATGATCAGCCACAACCAAAGATTAAAAAGAAGCCCTGGCTTGGACTCAGGGTTTGGTTAATGGAACAGTTATTACATCTTAATCACCATCATTTTTATCAACACTGCTGTGTTTACAACAACACAGAGCAAACACAGGAAGAAACAATATAATCCTCGCAACGAATAGATCTAGAGAACACAGGCTGGAGGTGGAGAGAGGAGACTTCGCCGATCCTAGGGACCGAGAGAAGACATGACCTGCCCACACTGCGGTCCACTGCAGAGAGAGGACGAGGTCCCCTTCACCCTCCAAAACCCAAAATACCAGTCCACCACAGAACAATGCTTTCAAGAGATGGAGGAAATAAACAGAGGGTTCTCCCCTCTCTCTCTCTCTCTCTCTCTCTCTGAGACAGCAAAATACATATTATTTGATGGATGTATGTGAATTTTAATACTTCATCAGTTATGTGTATACTTCCTGTATACGTTGTATATGTTTATATATTTTATTTGGCTTTACGTGTTGATTTCTTTGATTTCTTTATTGTGTCGTGCACTTTAACTTACATTTTTGGCAATGGTTGCTGTTTGGAGTCATTGCTAATAAAGCTATGTGAGATTTGACTGTGTAAATCTGAAGGAAACAGCAGTGCCGGGTCAGGAATGGTGTACGAAACACGGGATTGGGTACATGTTCCTTTTCACACATTTACTTTTCCTTCCTCACCTTTTAAGCCACAATTAGTTTCCCCTCTCGTCCCACAGTGATGTATAATAAATATACACCAGTGGTCGGTGTGTGCCGTGAAGAATAGGATTATTGTTACTGAGTTACCATCACTCATAATTCAAATCTGTCAAAAGGCATAAGTAGCAATTTTAGGGGTCCAAGCATTTGGAGTCCATCCCCCTGCCCAACCTCCATTAAACACAGCCAGTATAACCTCCTAATATTCATATTCATATTCATGTCATGGTGTTTCGGTAACAACCCCAGGAGCTGCTGCTTCAGCCCAGACAGACCCATTTCCCCCAACACTGTCCTTGAAATCTCAGCCGAGAGACACAAACACCAACAAACACAAGCAAACTGCACAGCACCACCAGGCCCCGTCACGGACCAGGGTTCCCTCCAGAACAAGGAGCTGTTCCTGAAGGTCCAGATGTTTTCAATGATTTCTACACAGCTGGAAAATCTGTGAGCAAATGTTTGGTGATCTTAGCAAAATTAAAATGAGGGGGAATCAATAATAATAATAATAATAATAATAATAATAATAATAATAATAATATAGCCTGTGCTAAAATAAAATATAGTTATTACATACTGTAAAATTTTGTTTTGTTACGAATAGGTTCAATATTTTCTCATTTGTTATCAGTTCAATAATTTTGTTATTAAATAAATTCAATATTTACTGTTTAATGTTTACATTTTCACTGACACTTTAATGATCTCTTGATTTTAAAAAATAATAATAATAAAAATAATAAGTTCCCAAAACTTTGGCACGCGTCCGAGCTGAGGCCGTTCCCCCGCGGAAAATGCGCGAGGCGAGTCCAGGCCGTGCGCGTGCCCGTGGGCTGGTGGGCTCCGAGGCGGCGGAGAACAGCAATTTCATGCCTGAATGGAGGAGCTCAATAACAGACAAACTGCAGCGGAAATAAAACGTGTGGCGCTGGCAGACCCCCGGACAACAGTCTGGGGTGTGTGTGTGTGTGTGTGTTGGGGGGTGTGCTATTAGTGACATTTCAATCCGCGGAGGCAGGCGCACGGCCTGTTTATCTGATCAGGTCCAGTCAGCGCTGGAGCCTCAGAACCAGGGTTCAGAGATAATAACACGAGCCTAATAATGAATAAATAAACAACAACAACAACAACAAGAGACACATGTGCACCTTCACTGTAAACACTGCCCTGCTCTGAACGGACCGCGCTTCGGTCCACAACTCACCGACAATCGCAACAACAACAATAAACAAAAACAACAACAAACGAAGCCCTGCTGCTGACAGCCCAACATAATAAAACGAAGGCTGGTAAATACATTAATTATGCGTATTGTTACGTAATTAAAATTCTTTCTCCTACTCCTTATTGAGTAATAAGAAATCTCGTTGAATGGATTATGACGTCATAATACATCTCGTTGACATTATTACGTTATTTAAAACCTCGTTTGCACATTATATTAATTAATCCGGAATCTCGGTCGTTATTAAGTCTTTCTCGCGTCTTTATATTATTGTGTAAGGATGTCTCCAGCAGGCCTCCGTACAGATGGTCATTTTGTTGATTTTTTTTCTGAGCAATTAAAAAAAAATAAATTGAAATAAAATAAAAAATAAAACGTGTTAACCTCCGAATGTACAGCCTTGGCACGCGCTGCACAGAGAGCCCACCCTGCTGCCCCTTCCTTCACACTCACCTGCACAGCCTCATTTACATATTCAGATTAGCGGCCTGAAAAAGACACGCCCCCTGCGTAGCGTTTCCTGCACACTCAAGCAAACCTGGGTGCCAGAACTTCTGCACAACCTATCTAGAACCTATGACGTTACTGAAGTGTGTGTGTGTGTGTGTGTGTGTGTGTTTGGACTGATGAATTTGTTTAAGGAATATAAATATATTTTTTAATATTTCCTTAAATAACAACAGAACATGCCTTAGGACCACACTCTTATCTAGAACCATGCTTTTACTTGAGGGATCATGCTCAGGGTCATGTTCTAGATACAGTGGTGTGTAAGGGTTTGGCACATAGGACCCCTTTATTTATCTTCACAATACAAAGTTGTAGACTGTTATAGAACCCATGTAAGGTCGTGTGTGTGTGTGTGTGTGTGTATACCTGCCATGTGCAGTGTGGTGGGGGGGTGTATGGGACTGAGCGGATCCGCACTCCCGCCGCTCGCGCGCTCCAGCACGTCATGGTCGGCCCGGCAGAAGAGCTCGTCCTCGCGCAGGGAGAACTCGTCACCGGGAATCAGCTGCCGGCTGCACGCGACGCAGCGGAAACACTCCAGGTGGTAGACCTTGGAGCGCGCGCGCATCACGAAGTCGTTCTTGCTGAAGCCCACTTTACACTTGGCGCACTTTATCCCGTAAAGTCTGCGGAGCGCGCGCATACACACACACAAACACACACAGACACACACACACACAGGGTCAGAGTCACGTGAGAGGAATCAGCGCGTGTGATTTTTAAAGAAGTGAAGGTGTACACTGTGAGTAGCGCGCGGATAACAATCAGCTCAGGGTCGTCAGGGCACGCGAGTGTATGACCACATCCAACCATAGCTCGTGAGTCCGTTATTACTGCGGTCATTACCGCTGCACGCGCTGATTACCGCTGGTGCTCTCAGTGTGTACATTTTCTTTTAATAAAAAAATATTTAAAATAATTCACTTATTACTTTACATTATTTAGAGTACAACCGTATAACGATGTTTCTACTGCGTTATTGTATTATTATTATTATTATTATTATTATTATTATCATCATCATCATTGTTGTCAAAACGTACTCTTTAACAGGTCCAGGACGGTCCACTATAAAGATTAATAATAATAAAAATGCTAAAAATAATACAAATATTTTCTATTAGAATCTGATCTGTTTAAGGTTTTCCCCGCGAAATACAATAACAGTATTATAACAGTATTATTCATAATAATTATAATATTAACAGCAACAACAACAATGATAATAATAATAATAATAATAATAATAATAATAATAATAATAATAATAACACAATTTGTTGTATCTTAAAAGCCCACTTTACACATCGAAATTTCTCTTCGCGTGCATGCTAGCTCTAATACTACACTACCACTGCCAAACAATAACAACAACAACAGCAACAACAATAGCGATAATAATAATATATAAAAAATAATAATATACCGTTTGTTAAAAGGCCATCCGACTCATTGACATTTTCCCTCGCGTGCAAGTTTCCTCTATTACACTATTAGTATAAGGACACTAAACTAAAACGAAATGTACAATAACAACAACAACAACAATATCAATGGATATTATTATAGTTATATATTATATAGTGTACTATTATTATTATTATTATTATTATTATTGTAAGATCATTGCTTGCAGCTTCAATAAAAACAGACTTATTTGATGTTGTACAAAATATTAGCATTTGTTTAAAAATCACTTTCTTAAACATCATCGGTTATTAATAATTGAATCATCAGTCATTGTTTGGTCTAAAGTTAATGCCAAAGAAAATAGAACATTTTTAAAAATCCAGCGCCTCTCCGCTCGCGCCCTCGCGTGTGGGTTGAGCACGAGCCCCCAATCCACCGCACCTTAAATAGGCCTGTATTAGCATATAGGTGCACCAGGGCGCGAGCTTTAATGCCAGCGCGTGGCGCGTGCCCGGCTGTTCATTAACGAGGGGTTTGCCTCTCCGAGACCCAGCGCGCGCCCCTGTCCGCAGCATCCCGCTCTCGCGTGTTCACTGATATGTGATTCTGGGCTCTCGCCGCTCACCTGATGTAGTCCCGCTTGCAGTAGGTCTTTCCGTCCCGCACGAAGCACGTGCACGACTCGTCCAGGTACTGATGACACTCTGCGCATTTAAGACACGCCGCGTGCCACTCCAGGTCCGGGGACACGCGCAGGATGTACTGATCGTGGATCTGATTCCCGCAGCCCACACACAGAGACATCAGCCGCTTCTCTGCAACACGAGCAGGAGCGCGCGGCGGTCACTCACAGCAGCAGTCACAGTGGCATTACACTAGCCTTATAACACCTTTATACTAGCCTATAACAGCCTTATAACAATATTATTCAGCTTTATACTTGCAACATAGTAGTCTAATACTAAAACACTTATTACATAGTAATAATAGGCTTAGTGTTATAGCAATCTGAAAAAATGTGTTATAGCATTCTTATAAAAAATGTTATAATCTTTTTATAACACATTTATACAAGCCATATACTACTCTTATAACACTGTTGTATTTTTTGTGTTATAATAGTATAATAATGGTGATACAGCAACATTAAAACAGCCTTATATCGTTATAACAGCTTTACACAAGCCTTATAACAGCTTTATATCAGCCTTAGATAAACGTTGCCAATAAGTCAATACAATAGTTATAGTTATACTATAGTTACACTATAGTTTTAGTGATAATAATAGTTTTATAATAGTCTTATAACAACCTTAATAGCGCAATAACGCCTGTTTCTTTTATTGTGAATTCATTCCTTTAACATTATTCAGAGTTGAACTCTAAAGTGATTGGAAATACTATGATATTAACATCAACAGCTGTGATCATAATAAACATAAAAATAATGATATGAAATATATAATACAATAATATTGTACAATTAAAGAGTTAACATTAATAAAATCACACAATAATAAAGGCATTGTTTTATAAAATATATATATATTCACACCCTCTTTGATACTGTATTTATTTGCTGTAAAATAAAAATGTCAAAGCTCCAGAAAGAGCCCTCGTGCCCTGCTCTTCATTCAGTAACAAAGCAGTCACACGCTGGAGAATGTCACATTTAATACATACAACATACACATGTTTACACACTTTCTGAGCTATTTCTTTGGGAAAAAAGCGGAGAGAGGGATCAATAACGTGAAGTGGCTACTTATTTTTACAATCGTTATTATTATTATTATTATTATTAATTCCAAAAATTGATATGAGCTCACTGTAAAAATAATGCAGTCCAATTAAAACCCCTTTAAAAATATATTTAAATAATTTCATAAAGGATCTTAGCAACGACAGAAGTGTCATTTGGAATAGTTTTTTAGATTTAGATTTATAACGATTTTACGTGTTAGGAACCGATAAAATATCTGCAATTAATAAATGATGTGTGTGTGTGTGTGTGGTTAGTTAGATAAATGAATGAGATATAAGCATTTACACGCTCAGATTTATTTATTTATTCATTGATTTGTACATATTTATTATTTTTCATGGCTCTGCACAGAAGCCTTTAGTAAAGAACCACTCTAAAATGGCTCGTGATGCTCGTGATGTTCGGGATGATATTATTATTATTATTATTACTTCATAACTAAATATATTTGGAGCGGATAATGAACATAGCCACTCTTTCTTATTGACAGCAATAACACACTGCTGAACTGGAACTGCGTGGCTTTAAAGAAAGACAATCAACGTCGAATTTGCTGCTTTATTACGTTTTGTTTTGATCCGGTTCGTGTTTCTGCGACAACGTTCCGCTCTTTAAACCCGGGTCGTTGTGAGTAAAACGTGGTAAACATTTCAAATCCAAGAAATCCCTTAAAAAAACGTGGAAATCCCGGGCTATATTTTAAAGGCATTAGAATTCGGTTTAAAACGTGGGAATGATTTACAAAACCTTTCAATTTTCTTTAAATCTTGATTATTTTCTCATCTTTTTTTCCAAAACGCTTCTACTAAAGAAAGAGAGAGAGAAAGAGAGCAAGAGAGAAAAGAATGAGAGAGCAAGAGGATGAGAGAGAGAGGGAGAGAGAAATTAAACTTACTTTTCGGAGGGTCCCCCATGTCTCCCATGTCCAGAAAGTAAGGCGGTGTTAGGTCCACTTTAGCAGCGAGGTGAAGGCGCTTAGTGTCCGGCAGCGAGGCTCCGCGGTGGTCGCGCGACGTCCACAAATCAGGATTACGGCGCGTGCGTGTGTGTGAGAGTGTGTGTAAGTGTATGAGAGAGTGTGTATGCGTGTGTGTGTGTGTGCGAGAGAGAGAGAGAGTGTGAGTGTGAGTGAGTGTATTAGTGTGTATGTGTGTGTGTGTGTGAGAGAGAGAGTGAGTGTATGAGTGTGTATGTGTGTGTGTGTTGAGCTCCTTTGCTCGGTCACCGCATTGCTCTCTCTCTCTCTCTCTCTCTCTCTCTCTCTCTCTCTCTCTCTCTCTTTCTCTAACTCTCTTACTCTCCCTCTCTCTCTCTCAAACTCTATCTGCTTCCACTCCTTCTCTCTCTGTCCTGACGTAGAGTGGCGACGCGTCCCCAGTGCGAGGCGCTCATTGGTCGAGGAGGAAGCGTTAAAACTGGGTTGTTGTTGATGTTGTCTTATTTCACACCCGTATTCAGGCATTAACCCACTCGTTTACAGGACAGACCCCGCCCACTTGAGATAGGATTGGCTTGGAACGTCGAAGTGGGAAACGTTCAAGCCAATAGTAGTTCAGGTTGCGTGGAAACAGTAACCAATCCCAGCGCAGAAGGGCGGGGCTTGGCTGAAAACGTGTGGGAAAAATAAAAACGGTGTTTTAGCTTCAGTTAGCGTTCAATACATTAATTTTAAATCAATATTTTACACAAGTTTGATTGAAATAATTATGTTAATAATAAAAACAATGCAATGCTAATAATATTAATAATAGTGAAACATAAATGATAAAATGCCTTTATTATTTTATATTATATTTTGCGTATCAAGATACAAACAGTGTTCTCATGGTCTGTAAACTCTAGTTGTATACCTTCAAATATTGTGTAAATTGTGCCCTATTTTAACTTTATCAGAATGAAGAGGCATGTTTGCACTTGCATTACTTTTTATAAAAAGGAGCTAGGACAATGTGCATGGGGTCAGTGCATTATAAACAATATATTAAACAGCAATGGAACAACAAATGGCATTGAACACCATCCAAATATTTTTCTTTACAGCCTACAGCAACAGTGTTCTCTTTTCTGCACTGGTTCTCCTTCACGATATAAAACAGCAGTTTGATACTTCATGTCACCCAAGTCATACCTGGTGAAAACAAGGCCATAAAAAAGGAAAACAAAAAGAAAACTCACTTTTGTGTATATTGTTCTCCATTTGTGGCTGGCACAAATAACTGATTGTTCCTTTAATTTGGGAAACCGAACCGAATAACACACAGCTGGTGCCTGCAGACCAATCAGAAGCAGCTAAATAACTGTGGTGTGACATCACAACCACAACCACAACCCAAAGAAAAGATCTTGAATTTATAAAATTCAAAATTTATTTTAAAATTTTATTATAAGCAATGCATATAAATAGAAACAACATATATGAACAATAATCACAGCTGAAGTGATGGTTTGAAATATCACAACCCCTGTACCATGTGGGGTCCCATTAAAACGACAGTTTCTGTAGTCTGTCTGAAGCCTCTGTGTTTCTGTATCTTTCTC
The DNA here is from genome assembly GCF_029633855.1 of Hoplias malabaricus. Taxonomy (NCBI): domain Eukaryota; kingdom Metazoa; phylum Chordata; class Actinopteri; order Characiformes; family Erythrinidae; genus Hoplias; species Hoplias malabaricus. The sequence continues at coordinate 24,173,884 of NC_089819.1, forward strand.
AGTATCATCCACTGCATGTTCATTTTTAATAAACGTAAGACTGTGAATTTTAAACAATGGCTCTTTAAACCAAAGTGAAATTAAACCTCATAACCGCCGTTCTGAAGTGTACGATCCACGTGGTTAATCATTTAACCACGTGGATAGTACACTTCAGAACGGCGGTTATGAGGTTTAATTTCACTTTGGTTTAAAGAGTGAAGTGAATTTCACTTCACACTCAGTGTGAAGGGTGGACACACAGCTGGAAAAGAGAGCAGGGCAGTGGCCAGATTGCACTCAGAACACAACACCACCACACTGTAGATATGCTATGACCTTCTGAATACACTGTGATGATATCGATAGATTCTCTCTAAATACACTATACGTCTAAATGTTGGAAGACCCTTTACAATAAGGCTTTAAGGTGTATCCCCTGTGGACATACAGTGTGTAGGCCTATAATCTCCAGAGTTAGGCTTGGACTGAAATGGGACACTGCTGGAGGGGTGTACAGTCCACCAGAATTGGGCAGTGGCACCGTGGAACTGCGAATGGAGTTCAAAAAGAAATCACCCCATCCCAACTCCTTTCTAATGCTCTCAGTGCCATATAAATCCTCACAGAAATGTTCTAGCATCTCCTGTAAATCTTCTACAGAAGGCTGGAATATAGTATTGATTTCAGAAGTAATGTTGGATGAGTATGTCCGCAAACGTTATTTAATGTACTAAATAATGTATTCTTTCTTGTTATTCCATGTACTTATGTCATTTTATTCTTTTGTTTTTGTAGATCTTGAGTGTTAGCATGCTAGCTCTGCTGCATCAGGCTGCTGTTTACGTAAATTAGCATACTAGCTTACTTAGCTAAAAATCCGTCTTTTTTGCTTTATAAACAATTTTATCAGGAGGTGGAAACGACTGTTGTCTTTTTTTAGTGTTTGCTGGGGATATACACTGTTTAACAAGATTTAACGAGATGCCTATGTAGTGAATAGGGAGCGAGGCAGCATATTAGTGATTGAGAAACACCCTTACTCTGTCCAACGCGACTGAAATGGAGACTGTAGGTGTTAATCCACTAACTGCGTACTGTTGTGTGTGACAGTGTCGTGTCTTAATCCTGAGTCGTATCCTGCAGTTGAAGCAGTTCTTTGGGATCCAGTGGTCCCCAAAAACGCCCCACACCGCTGAAAGGGGAAGAACCGGTAAGTGCTGATCACTACTGTTTGGTTGGTGTGTGCGCACTTATTTCACTGTCTCGCGTGTGTACGTGCTTCTGACTGGGGTTGAAGCCGTAAAAGCTGAAGCTGAGAGACACACACACGCCCTCTTGTGTCTGACACATGAGCACAGTGAGTCCAGACTCCAAACAAAGAGCTCCACAGCAGCTCTCAGATCGGTGTCCCATTCACTGCCCACTGCCGCTGGGTTCTGTTCTGAAGACTTGATTTGGGAGGACTCTAGAGGTGGAGGTTGATGGGAGAATGGACAGTTTGCTGAAGCCTATTACATTTCCGTTTTTCCTTAATGTTGTTTACTGCCCAGGGTTTGTCCAATTAAATTTAAATAATAATTTATAAATAAATAAATGTTCTAAAATAATTTTTTTACAGTTTCAAATCAGTGACATTTTTTTTTACTTTCAGATGTTTGTATTTATTTCCCCCTTCAGTTTCAGACTTTTGGCCAAGATCAGGAGTTGGTGGGGGGTGGCATCAGTTGAGGGGGGCGTGGAGTAATGAATGACAGCGTAACAAAGAAGGCCTCAATCTTGGTGCCTTCAAGAAACACTCAATTAAAAAATACTGGAAGTCCTTTTAAAGTGGTCAGAACCTTGCATTCACTCAGATTTGTAACATTTGGAACAATTGGACGGAAAATAAGTATTTCAACAACAACAATGACCTTTGATCTTGGAACATTTGGAGCACACTTAGAAGAGCAGCTTATTTTATATTATCTTCATTCCATAGGAGCTCAGAGGAAGTGTGGCGGTGGAGACTGAGTGAAACGTCTGTGTTTGCTGTAGACGCCCGGGTCCTCTCACCTCCACCCGTGCTCAGAGGGACAGCGCTAGCCGAGGCCTGGGGGATATGGACATATGGACGTGGAGCTCAGGGAGGGACAGGTTTTACTGCTGCAGCTGTGAGGACGAGCCTCACATGACCTCACGGCATGTTCCTCGCGAATAAAACATGCGCTTGGTACATATTTAATTCATCGTGTTGTGTTTGCACCAAATCTTGGAGGAAAGAAGCTCTAGAAAAAAAAAGGCAGAAGAAAAAGGGGCTTCTTTAGAGTGAGAAGTCTTTTCACCAAGAATCTTCCAGAAGAAGCCACCTACAGAAGCAGGGACTGTGACTTTAAAGCCCTCACCGTTTTCGATGAAAGGGTTCTGCTCATCGGAGGAACAGGCGAGAACCTTTCAGGAACAGGGACGTCTCTCCATCTGACGTTCCTTTAATCCATCCATCCGTCCGTCAATCTTCACTTCACTTCTACCCATTTATCCATCCTTCGTTCCTTTCTTTTTTCCCTATTCCATCCATCATCCATATTTCTTTCCTATTACCCTTTTTTCATCCTTCCATCCTAATTCTTTCCTATGTTTATTCTTTTCTTTCTTCTGAAATGACTTTATCTTTTCCATCATTTCATCTATTCTTCTTTCCTTTCTTCCTTTGTGCATCCATCATTTCTTCGTTCATCTTACTTTCATTTAATTTGCCCATCCATCCAGCCACTTTCCATCTCTTCATCCTTCCTTCTCTTTGCATTTTTATTTCACACATCCTTCCTGCCATTTTTCAAGCCTCCCTCCTTCCTTTTTTTCATTTCTCTCTCCCTCCGCCCCTGCCTCCTTCCCTCTCTCCACAGATGTTCTCCACTCAACCAGGTGATGAAGGGCAAATCCAGTGAAATTCTGAAATTCCTTCATATCTAAATGTTTATGAACTGATCAATGGTCCTGATTGATCTGGTGTGACGTCACACAGTTGTTGAGAGACTGAGCAGTGCGGCGGTGATGGGAACCGAATGTCTGAAGTTGTTTAGCGCCTCTGAAAGGCTCTCAGAGGAAGGTATGTCCCGTGTGATTATCACATGTGAGAGGTGACCTGACTTTACAGAAGAAGAGGGTTAGGTGTGTGATGGTGGACCCCGTGCTGCAGCATTATGCAGCTGTTTAAAGCCTGTGCCGTGTGGAGGAGAGAACTTGTTTATGATGGCTTTCCACGCCACTGCCCACAGGGTATAAATTATTCACCCCTCAGGGTAGGAAAGATTTCTGGCTTGGGGGAATATTTTTCACGCTCACAAACACACGCTGGTTCTTTAGGACTTCCTAAAGGAAGAGTGTCGAGGGGGGAAAAGGACATTCATCAGTGAGCACTGACCTTACACAAAGGGATTGGCCACGTTCTAAACTCTGATTTCACTGATGAAACATAACCTTGTATCTCCACTTTTGAAAAGGTTTTTAAATATTTTTTTGTGACCAACAGAACTGATCCAAATCTGAATTCTATTCAAAGTTGAGAATAGGTTTATTTCCTTCTCCAGAGAAAAGTGTGTGAGTGACTGGGCGAGAGTGTGTAAATGACTGGGTGAGAGTGTGTGTGTGTGTGTGAGACTGGGTGAGAGTGTGTGTGAGAGTGGGTGAGAGTGTGTGAGTGACTGGGTGAGAGTGTGTGAGTGACTGGGTGAGAGAGTGTGTGTATGACTGGGTGAGAGAGTGTGTGAGTGACTGGGTGAGAGAGTGTGTGAGTGACTGGGTGAGAGAGTGTGTGAGTGACTGGGTGAGAGAGTGTGTGAGTGACTGGGTGAGAGAGTGTGTGAGTGACTGGGCGAGAGTGTGTGAGTGACTGGGCGAGAGAGTGTGTGTGACTGGGCGAGAGTGTGTGAGTGACTGGGCGAGAGTGTTTGAGTGACTGGGCGAGAGTGTGTGAGTGACTGGGCGAGAGTGTGTGAGTGACTGGGCGAGAGTGTGTGAGTGACTGGGCGAGAGTGTGTGTGTGAGACTGGGTGAGAGTGTGTGTGAGACTGGGTGAGAGAGTGTGTGAGTGACTGGGCGAGAGTGTGTGAGTGACTGGGCGAGAGTGTGTGAGTGACTGGGCGAGAGTGTGTGAGTGACTGGGCGAGAGTGTGTGAGTGACTGGGCGAGAGTGTGTGAGTGACTGGGCGAGAGTGTGTGTGAGACTGGGCGAGAGTGTGTGTGAGACTGGGCGAGAGTGTGTGTGAGACTGGGCGAGAGTGTGTGTGAGACTGGGCGAGAGTGTGTGTGAGACTGGGCGAGAGTGTGTGTGAGATTGGGCGAGAGTGTGTGAGTGACTGGGCGAGAGTGTGTGAGTGACTGGGCGAGAGTGTGTGAGTGACTGGGCGAGAGTGTGTGTGTGTGTGTGTGAGACTGGGTGAGAGTGTGTGTGAGACTGGGTGAGAGTGTGTGAGTGACTGGGTGAGAGAGTGTGAGTGAGACTGGGCGAGAGTGTGTGAGTGACTGGGCGAGAGTGTGTGAGTGACTGGGCGAGAGTGTGTGAGTGACTGGGCGAGAGTGTGTGAGTGACTGGGAGAGAGTGTGTGTGAGATTGGGCGAGAGTGTGTGTGAGACTGGGCGAGAGTGTGTGTGAGACTGGGCGAGAGTGTGTGTGAGACTGGGCGAGAGTGTGTGTGAGACTGGGCGAGAGTGTGTGTGAGACTGGGCGAGAGTGTGTGTGAGACTGGGCGAGAGTGTGTGTGAGATTGGGCGAGAGTGTGTGTGAGACTGGGCGAGAGTGTGTGTGTGACTGGGTGAGAATGTGTGAGTGACTGGGTGAGTGTGTGAAACTGTCCACAGATGAGAGTGTGTGAGTGACTGGGTGAGTGTGTGAAATTGTCCACAGATGAGAGTGTGTGTGTGACTGGGTGAGTGTGTGAAATTGTCCACAGATGAGAGTGTGTGTGTGACTGTGTGAGTGTGTGAAATTGTCCACAGATGAGAGTGTGTGTGTGACTGTGTGAGTGTGTGAAATTGTCCACAGATGAGAGTGTGTGTGTGACTGGGTGAGAGTGTGTGAGTGACTAGGTGAGTGTGTGAAATTGTCCACAGATGAGAGTGTGTGAGTGACTGGGTGAGTGTGTGTGAGTGACTGGCTGAGAGTGTGAAATTGTTCACAGGTGAGAGTGTGTGAGTGACTGGGTGAGAGTGTGTGTGTGTGTGTGTGACTGGGTGAGAGTGGGTGAGTGTGTGAAATTGTCCACAGATGAGAGTGTGTGATTGATTGGGTGAGAGTGTGTGTGTGTGACTGGGTGAGAGTGTGTGAGCGACTGGGTGAGTGTGTGAAATAGTCCACAGATGAGAGTGTGTGTGTGTGACTGGGTGAGAGTGAGTGAGTGACTGGGTGAGTGTGTGAAATTGTCCAGAGGTGAGAGTGTGTGTGTGACTGGGCGAGAGTGTGTGTGTGACTGGGCGAGAGTGTGTGTGAGACTGGGTAAGAGTGTGTGATTGACTGCGTGAGAGTGTGTGATTGACTGCGTGAGAGTGTGTGTGTGACTGGGTGAGAGTGAGTGAGTGACTGGGTGAGTGTGTGAAATTGTCCACAGGTGAGAGTGTGTGTGAGATTGGGTAAGAGTGAGTGAGTGACTGGGTGAGTGTGTGAAATTGTCCACAGATGAGAGTGTGTGAGTGACTGGGTGAGAGTGTGTATGTGACTGGATGAGAGTGTGTGAGTGACTGGGTGAGAGTGTGTATGTGACTGGATGAGAGTGTGTGTGTGTGACTGGGTGAGAGTGAGTGAGTGACTGGGTGAGTGTGTGAAATTGTCCACAGGTGAGAGTGTGTGTGTGACTGGGCGAGAGTGTGTGTGAGACTGGATAAGAGTGAGTGTGAGACTGGGTAAGAGTGAGTGAGTGACTGGGTAAGAGTGTGTGATTGACTGCGTGAGAGTGTGTGATTGACTGCGTGAGAGTGTGTGTGTGTGACTGGGTGAGAGTGAGTGAGTGACTGGGTGAGTGTGTGAAATTGTCCACAGGTGAGAGTGTGTGTGTGACTGGGCGAGAGTGTGTGTGTTACTGGGCGAGAGTGTGTGTGTGACTGGGTGAGAGTGTGTGTGAGATTGGGTAAGAGTGAGTGAGTGACTGGGTGAATGTGTGAAATTGTCCACAGATGAGAGTGTGTGAGTGGCTGGGTGAGAGTGTGTATGTGACTGGATGAGAGTGAGTGAGTGACTGGGTGAGTGTGTGTAATTGTCCACAGGTGAGAGTGTTTGTGTGACTGGGCGAGAGTGTGTGTGTGACTGGGTGAGAGTGTGTGTGAGACTGGGTAAGAGTGAATGAGTGACTGGGTGAGAGTGTGTGATTGACTGTGTGAGAGTGTGTGTGTGACTGGGTGAAAGTGAGTGAGTGACTGGGTGAGGGTGTGAAATTGTCCACAGGCGAGAGTGTGTGTGTATGACTGGGCGAGAGTGTGTGTGTGTGTGACTGGGCGAGAGTGTGTGTGTGTGTGTGACGGGGCGAGAGTGTGTGTGTGTGTGACTGGGTGAGAGTGTGTGTGTGTGACTGGGTGAGAGTGTGTGTGTGTGACTGGGCGAGAGTGTGTGTGAGACTGGGTAAGAGTGAATGAGTGACTGGGTGAGTGTGTGAAATTTTCCACAGGTGAGAGTGTGTGAGTAACTGGGCAAGAGTATGAGAGTGTGTGAGTGACTGGGTGAGAGTATGAGAGTGTGTGAGTGACTGGGTGAGAGTGTGTGAGTGACTGGGTGAGAGTGTGTGAGTGACTGGGTGAGAGTGTGTGAGTGACTGGGTGAGAGTGTGAGTGACTGGGCGAGAGTGTGTGAGTGTTTGAGTGACTGGGTGAGAGTGTTTGAGTGACTGGGTGAGAGTGTGTGAATGACTGGGTGAGAGTGTGTGAGTGACTGGGTGAGAGTGTGTGAGTGACTGGGCGAGAGTGTGTGAGTGACTGGGTGAGAGTATGAGAGTGTTTGAGTGACTGGGTGAGAGTGTTTGAGTGACTGGGTGAGAGTGTGTGAATGACTGGGTGAGAGTGTGTGAGTGACTGGGTGAGAGTGTGTGAGTGACTGGGTGAGAGTGTGTGAGTGACTGGGTGAGAGTGTGTGAGTGACTGGGTGAGAGTGTGTGAGTGACTGGGTGAGAGTGTGTGAATGACTGGGTGAGAGTGTGTGAGTTACTGGATGCATGTGTGAGGGACTCCAGGTCGTTTGGAATAGAGCGGTTACAGAAAATGAATGAATGAATTAATTTCCATCAGGATTTACATTAAATTCTTTACAAATGCTGCTGACCACTGGCTGCATTCATCAGTCAACTGCAGTGATGCCTTTGTTCTTTGCGTGGAAATATCGCTGCATGTCAGGACATTTTAAAAAACAGTGGTCAACATAATAGCATTTAGAGGAACAACAGATGTCTAATGATGCATACTTCTGACTGCATGAGATGGCAGTCACAGCCCCTTCAGTTAAATCAGACCAGTCCCTCCCTCCGGTCATTCTTCTCCTCTTTTTCAGTCACATGACACTCTTAGAGCGATGGTGTTTTCCACATTAATGGAACCTGGTTAGCTGGTGATGTCCTAGAACCTCAAAAGACCACGGCGTAATTGTACGAGCTGCCGTTGTGAGTCGGATAAAAACAAATGTGTCTGTAGCTGGACATTTTACAGATGGTGCGTTTGTGCTGGACGTCTGCATTTTGTCATGTAAACAATTCTCTTAGGCCAATCAGTACTCTGCAAGCTTTACTCCCTACTCAGCTCTCTTGAGACCATTGGTGAGCAGGTGCTAAAAAGGTACATAGTTCCAGCTACCAGGAACCAAATTCGCCTATTGGAAAAGCCAAAAAAAAGAGAGAGTAGAGCCGTGCTGAGTCTGGGTTCCATGCAGCGGAAAGCTCCTTAAGACCTTTTTTTGTTCCAGAACCCCCAAGGTAGAGCTCCTCAGAGAACCAAAAATGACTCTTCTATGGCCTCACTATATTGGTACCTTTATTTTAAAAATTCCAACCACAGACATATTTATGATTCCCGCATTTCTCCTTCACAGTTCACAACATCGTGAACACACGTCCACGTTGGACAATCGATGTCCGATTTGACATTCATCTGTTCTAAAGAAGTATGAACGTCTCACATTAGATTTCCCTCTGACTTGAAACCAATGGTCAGACACTGGGGATAATGCAAAGAGCGTAATTAGCTTTTCTCTCGGGTTAGAGCCAAATTCCTCTGTATGGTAATGAGCGGAGGACAGTGTAAAGGAGGAGCTTCTCTCAATACCACAGAGATAAGACTATGTCAATAACACTGTCAGTGCCTACACACACTAACACACACTACCACACTGTATATATACACATGCATACACACACACACACATGTATTTATATTTAACAAAGAATGACCAACTGAACATTGGTCAGTTGGTCACTCTGAGCATTTCCTAAATGTGAGTGATTGATTGAGTTTGTATGACAGTGAACGAATATCTGTGAACTCTCAGTGATCCCAGTCACAAATCCACTGTAGGGAGCTGGAGCTGAGGGTGAGTAGGAAGCAAATAATTAATCGTTGTGAACCTTTCAATGTTCTTTATTTAACAGGCTTACTCAGTGTTTATTAAGACTGTGGATAATGCCCCACCCGGTGCATGTCCAAACGCACAAACCCGAGGCGAGGTCACAATTAGTGCGAAGACAATAGGCACTCAAACAAGCCTTTAAACCACTGCATTTGTACTCAAAACATCCCCTAAACCACAAAAACACATTATAAATCTAGATCCTGAAACGAGAACATCAACAAAAAACACAAGATATGTTTTGCTCCTGACAGAACTTATTATCATGGCGCTGTTTGAACATCCCAAGCATTGCAAAGGTTCAGATTTGTATTCATTTATTGGCAAGTGCTCTGACGTTGATATGTAAATCAGGGCTGAGGCATGTCACTGGAAGACCCAGAAAGCTCCAGGAGCTAGTGGCTTGTAAGAAAGGCAAATAGGCACCTCCTAATTACAGCCAAGGACCTGCACTGTCTTCATGGAACAGTCAGAAGAAGGAAATCTTGCCTTTGACGAATGCCGAGTCAAAACATAGAATAGAGATGAAAAAATAGAGATTAAATTTCATGAAAGAACCCCTTGCTAATTGTGAAGCATGGGGGTGAATGTATCATGATTTGGGGTTGAGTTTCTGCCAGTGAAACTCACAATATTGTGCAGGAAGCGGAAAGAATTGATTCCACAAAAGACAAGCCAATCCTGGAGGCAATGTTAAATCAACTGTTAAAAGACTGAAGCTGGAAAGAAAATGGCTTCTACAACTCTACCATAAACACTGTGACTAGAGAAAGCTAGACATTAAACAACAAGTGTTTCTTAGTACTGACTCTCAAAATGCTCCAAACAGCACATTGATGTATTCACGTCTTTGTTGTTGTGTTTTTCAAGACATTTTCCACACATCGAACAAGACATTCACTGCACTGCACCACCTCTTCTCAATCTATGAATCTCGTAGCAGTCTGTGGGTATCTATAGCCCAATCAAGCTAGGTGACTTACCATTATATACATACATACACGTAGGTTACCGATGCAGGCTTTGGGCTGAAAGTTTGCTCATTCAATCCCCTCAAAGGACAGGAACATGGGGGTGGAGGGAGTGAAGGAATAGCACGTTTTGCTTCCTCAACATCCACAGCTGAAAGTAGCTTTGAGGAGGGCACTGCTCTACAACTACAATCACAGTATGTTTCATGATTCACAGAGAGAGACCGAGATGTAGGTGAATATATATATACACACACAGACAGCCAGATGCGTAGATAGATCAGTCACGAAATATTGTATTATATATTAAAATAATATCTATTTCAGATATGACTGAGCTCTTTTATTGCCTGTAATGAACTCTCATTAACCCCCATTAATCAGGCCTTTGGAGCTGATGCTTGGCTGCATTTGGAGCTGCCGTTAAAAGGAATGGGAATCCCATATGAAGGACGCGTGCTATTGACACAGCGCAGGTTTATGTAAGGCTGCTCAATAACATGCATTCAGAGCTGCTGAAAAAGTCCTGGCTGTCCTCATTGTGATGTGGGTGAAATGAGCAGTATGTGCGCAGGGCTGAATTACGGCCTGGTTCAGGAGAATGCAGGAAAGTCCTTGAGTGTGTGTAGCCAGTGACTCGCTGAATGAAATTCTCAGTTAAAAGGGAAGCTGGCTCATCGTTTGCTGCTCTGCAGCTCATTTGACTGCAGTTTAGCATTAGCGTGCATGTCATAGCTCGTAAATGAGGCGATTGGGGTGGTATGTTTTATTTGCAAGTGGTGTAAAGTGAGCGGGAACCGTGGCCGACTTGAGTGAGCTTTCTCCACCAATTTGAGGAAGGTCTGAGATCTCAATGTGCGGCTGAATCCTGGCTGTTAGCTTCCAGGCCCAGGCCACTATCGGCTGCAGCAGGCAGTTTTTACAGCTCAGCAGGAGTCCCCTAAGTTGAGTGGCATGAGCAGCGTTTGAGACTGTGTGTGTGTGTGCGTGTACGTAGCCTGCCATTTCTGTAGCCCTAATGCTCTCCTGTCTGCCTGAGAGCTCTTTGCACTAAGCAGCTTGTGTGTGTGTGTGTGTGTGTGTGTGTGTGTGTGTAAAAGGGTGTGTTTGTGAGTTCTCCTTGCCAGTTTTGCTCTTTCCGTAACAATGTCTCATTATGATTACAGCTTGGCATGAACCGAAAGGAACGGTGCTAAAAAACACGCACTTCACATTTCGCAGAGCCTCAAATAGATGGCTTTCTGCATCAGAATGACAGTGTCTCCAGTGACTCATTGCTCTGTACTGTATCTGCTGTCTATCTCCATTTTTCACATCATTGATCGGGAACCTGATGGTGAAAAAGCGCTGGACTGTGCACTGCTTCCAGCCAAAAGCCCACCTCCTTCAATTAGTTCACAGTGGAAAATATCTGGAAACCCATTTTACGGGACACTGGGAAATCTGTGCGCTGGAAAAATCTACCTGTAAAATGACAGTAGGTAATTGACCAGCAGTGAGTTTGCCAGAATTCTGATGTTTATTTACAGCTCTGATCATTCAATTCATAATAACTGTGCATCACTGTTAGCCAAACAATGATTTTATTTATTTGTTATTCTTTACTATTTGTAGAAGCTGAGTGGCATTGTGTGTAAGCATCACTGTTATGTGGTTTTTTTTTAACGATTACTATAACACATCACAGTTTTGTAATAATAATACAGATATTGACACTTGCATTAATATTGTCTATGGTAAAGCTATATAGAACGCTCCACTGTAAGCAGATGTATATAAAAGGAATCAAGGGCCACACACCAAAAGCTTAGTCTTTGGATCAAAAAAGGGATGTGGCACAGGCCCTTGTGCTAAATATTGTGAATATTCAAAAGGTTTTAAAAAACTGTTACAAAATATTAAAAAAGAAAAAAGAGATTTCTGAGTTCAAGATCAAGTGCATGTGTGTTTGAGAAGGTTCAGCTGGGGGAGGAGAATTTGGGAATTTGAGAGAGGAATATGTTGATATCAATGTGATGTCTTTTGCTGGGAAGCCCATGGTTATTTCAGCTTAAAAATGTCGGCCTTCTTCTGCACATGCTCCAACATACACTGCCTATAATACAACATATACTACCTCAACTACAACATACACCGCCTATAATACAACATATACTACCTCAACTACAACATACACCGCCTATAATACAACATATGCTACCTCAACTACAACGTACAACGCCTATAATACAACATATACTACCTCAACTACAACATACACCGCCTATAATACAACGTATACTACCTCAGCTACAACATACACCGCCTATAATACAACGTATACTACCTCAACTACAACATACAACGCCTATAATACAACATATACTACCTCAACTACAACATACACCGCCTATAATACAACGTATACTACCTCAGCTACAACATACACCGCCTATAATACAACATATACTACCTCAACTACAACGTACACTGCCTATATTACAACGTATAATACCTCAACTACAACATACACCGCCTATATTACAACATATACTACCTCAACTACAACGTACACTGCCTATAATACAACATATACTACCTCAGCTACAACGTACACCGCCTATATTACAACATATACTACCTCAACTACAACGTACACTGCCTATAATACAACATATACTACCTCAGCTACAACGTACACCGCCTATATTACAACATATACTACCTCAACTACAACATACACCGCCTATAATACAACATATACTACCTCAGCTACAACGTACACCGCCTATATTACAACGTATACTACCTCAACTACAACGTACACTGCCTATATTACAACGTATACTACCTCAACTACAACATACACCGCCTATATTACAACATATACTACCTCAACTACAATGTACACTGCCTATAATACAACATATACTACCTCAACTACAAAGTACACCGCCTATATTACAACATATACTACCTCAACTACAACGTACACCGCCTATAATACAACATATACTACCTCAAGTACAATGTACACAGCCTATAATACATTGTATACTACCTCAATTACAAAATACACCACCTATAATACAACATATACTACTACCTCAACTACAATAGGACCTGTAGATGACAAATTTGAAGCTATTGTTAGTTGTTTAATGATTTTAAAACAGGTTAATTTCCTTATTCCACTGAAGGGTTAACGGAGCACTAGGTAGCATTTTAGCCTAAAATTACAGCTTTAAAATCATTATGATACTCCACTGAGCTGTGATAGGGAGAACAGAGCATCTGTCTTTGCTACTCTGGGCTCAGTACTGCAGACACAGCACTATGTAACTTTAGGAGGAGTGTCAGAAACCACACCCAACCCTCCCCCTCAATTTCAAAACAAAGCTCTTCAAATGAACTCTGCTACTCTGCAACTCGCTCAGGGGCAAAAATACAAAATCTCACCAAATGTTTCTTTAAGTGGAGTTTTATACTCCACTGAGGTGTCAGTGTTAAACGCAGGTACTTGTGTTTAGTCACTTATTTATTTTCACAGCAGGAGATTATAGACTTGTTGTTTCAATAATTATGCCTTTCAGCCTAACACCTAAGCCAAGACAAACAGGGTTCACAGTGTCTGGGGTCATTAGCCAATACTAATCAGTCCACTTTAATTAGCACAAACAAACACATGCTGCGGCCTGAGGAGGTGTAGCCTTTTGCGGAAGAGTCTAGGGTCTTTAGTAGTAGTATAAACAGTCGTGTGTAATACTGTGACATCACTGGAGGTGGGGTAACAAAGCTGAGCCATCACTGTGTTTTAAGCCACCTTTACTGAACCCTTAAAAGGGCACAAGGGAAAAGGAAGCAAGGGAACCAGCGGTAATTTGAGATTCAAGCTCCAGGGTTTTCAGTTGTGTTGAACCCTAACCTGAGCTGATGGAACCTCCTGCACCCTCCTACCCTTTACAAGGAGTGAGGATACTCCCCCACCACCCGCCCATCCCTCCATGCACCCCAGCCCACACAACACAAATCGACAACAGCACTAGACAACACATCCTAAAAACAGCAACATTATAACCCTTATTATAACCCGACAAGCACAATGGGAGCTCCCCTGTGAACTTCGCCTCTACTGGGCAGCACGAGTTTGGATGCAGCCACTGTTCACACAGGCCTTCAACAGCAGACAAACAGCTTGTATAATCTCCATAGACATGGATTACCAATAGAATAGAACTCTCTAGAGCACAGCACTTGAGCCTAAGGTCACCATGCTCAGTGCCAGGAGCCACAGTCAAGGTTTGGGATGTGAGAGAGTGGTGTTTGTGGTTGTGGCTGAATGCAGTAAGATCCTCACAGCAATGTTCCAAAGCCTTCCTTAAAGAGCAGATACTGTTACTGACTTAATGGGTGACAAGCGCCCAGTGAACTGCGGTGAAGGACATATTGTAGGACATCAGTGTTTTTCTGCTGCAGTCTTTCCAGACGACCTTGTCAGCACTCTTCTCGTCCGCGCAATCTCACGCTGGAAAGTTTACCGTCTCTGTGACTTCCAGTGTCTTCCTCCATCATGTGGCCAGGACAAGAGGCACATGGACACCTCACCACACTGAGCCACCGACCATATGGCTGCCTTGGTCATGGCCCACCTGAGGCAGCCATGCTAATCAGCGGAGACTAGAGCCACTTGACACCAGAGTGACAGCTGGTGTTCCTGAGCGGCCGGCAGCGCCGGGGCCTGGGCTGGAGCCTGGCGAACTGACCCTCCCCACCTCAGCCCCGCTCAGATTGAGAGGCACAATGAGGGTGATGATGTGTCAGGGGCGATTAAATGTGATGCTGCCCGTTGTCTTTCGCTCGTTTCGTCCCCAGGGTGAGGCCTTGCCCCAGGCTACGGCCCGAAGCAGAGTTTCTACAGACACACACACACACACACACAGGCAAAAACAGCAACACAGGACTTTGAAGTGTCAGCATCACAAACACAGTAAACTTTACTTGGTTGGAAGGTTGTGTTATTCTTGGAAAACCATTCCTCGGGCCAAACTGAAACATAAGAACATACCAAAATAAAAGAGGTATTTACCTGACGCTCATCCAGCATTTCATCTGAAATCTAGAACATAAATTAGGTGTCATATCTTTCCAACACTCTTCAAATATCTGTCACCGTGGTGGTACATGTAACTCTCACTGTGGTGGTATATAAAAAGGAACATAATTCCTAATATCCAATTTTAATTGCACACTTTAAAGTAACATCACATAGGATTTTTACTCCTGGCCTCACCCTACACTTGGAGAGTGTAATTCACATTCAGTGGGAAGGGGGAGGGTGCAAGGTGTGTTTCCTACCCATCTCCATACGGCTTTATAGTGCAGTTTCTGCAGTGCTAAGCTCGGAGCAGCAACGATAGAGGCTCTGTTCTCCCTGTTACAGGTCACTGAAGCATTACAGTGATTTCAAAGCTGTAATGTTAAGTTAAAAATATTATGTAATGTGCCTTTAAACGGTAGATTTGCTAAAATTACTGCAGAGTTTGGAATGGTTCACTTGTTCACTTGTACCCTATTCCCTGTATAGCATTAGATATACAGTGAACTGAGTAGGGGACGACTAAAAGTCTTTTCAGACACTGCGAACAGAATCACTGCTTCATAAAAAGTGAAGAACATGTTCATATTCTGTTGTAAACATTGCCACTCCACCCTGGAAATTCCAGCACACTTCGTCTGTACACTACATTATGGGTACGTGGTCGTGAACTCTACATGGAGTGAAATGTAGTGTTGATTTCGCACTTCAACACTACAAAACACATGATATAGTGCATAGAATGTACTTCCACAATTTGAAGTCCCCTGTTGCACCTTTGAGGGGACATTTACACTGTTTTCTAACTTCTAACTTTCTAACTTGTTTTCAGTGAGCAGAAACGGACCTGTGCTGGACCTTTGTTTCTGACCGCGTATAGAATAACATATTCGGAGAAGCCAGATGGTGGAATACTGGTGTGAGGATTTGATTGCATTTAGCCACAGGAACATTACAGATGTTGGATGATCTGTTCTAGATCCACTCCAACTCATCCCAAAGGTATTGGACGGTGCTCCATCGCCGTAGAGAATGCGGTTCCACGGCTCAGGCAGCTTTATACCCCTCTCGCTGACACTTGGCATTGAGCATGGTGACCTTAGGTGCATGCATGCTCATGTGCAGCTGCTGTTTCAGAGTGTCCCATTTCTGTGGAGGTTACACCATCTGCATGTGCCACCAACGAGGGCAGCTGATCTGACTCATG
Source organism: Hoplias malabaricus (assembly GCF_029633855.1). Taxonomy (NCBI): domain Eukaryota; kingdom Metazoa; phylum Chordata; class Actinopteri; order Characiformes; family Erythrinidae; genus Hoplias; species Hoplias malabaricus. The sequence goes on from NC_089819.1 coordinate 24,189,690, forward strand.
AGCAGAGGTGGACAGACACTTTTTTTTTTTTTCCAGCAGCAGCCACTGTGTTTCCTGCTCTTTATTTATATCCAATATTCTCTCATTCTTTCTTTGATAATGTCGAAGCTCCTCTCGAGTAAAATTCAAGGGCAACTCAATTTGCTTATGAAAATGGAAAAAATACATAGCTGTTGAACTCCAATAAAAACCTCGCCTTCAGTTCCTGTATGGCACTTGACTACAGAACAATACACAATCAAGGGGATTATAATCATCTCCACAGAACTATATCTCCCACGGTCATGGGCTGGCTATAGAACAGAAAATGACACTTCAGGCATTTGCCAGAGAATGAAAATGATGGCAAATCTCGCTGATTTTTCCGTTCCACTCGCTGTAAATGGTAGATCTCGAGAGCTTGTTTAAGATTTAGGTGTGCGGTGTAGGATTAGGGCTGATTGAGTGAAGGGTACTGTCATTTTTTCACCCCATTCCGGATGAGAATGCTGGATTTAAGATTCCTCCCCATGCTGCCGTTTGGGCACTGTTCAGCCATAGGCTGTTTTTAAGGTCCATCGCTTTGTACTGGATCTGTACAAACAAATACAGGATGGTGCCAAAGGCAGAGGTCAGCCTTTATTGGTTTCACTCCCAGTTCATTTTCATCAGGATAAAAGCAGAAAACATCTCAACCTCTCATTATCGAAATAACCCTGAAAACCTGCCTCAGAACTTACACTGAAGCAGCTTGGTCTCAACTTTGTAATCGGTTCACACTTGATTACAATTCCATTAATTAAATAAATAAAAATATAATTTGAACTTGAGAATTATGATGAAATATCCTTGCACCTTCCGTCAACAAATAAAAACTAAAACCAGTGTGAAAGACTGACGAATGGCCTGTTATTACTGATTTGAAACGAAAAAAGTCACAAGGAAATAAAACAGGAAAAGCCTTCATCTGTTTGCTGTTGCCATGGCGATGGAGCAGAATAGCGTAGAGGAGTCGACTCCCAAAGAATCATTTATTTGAGCGTCTGGTCGTAAATCGTATCAACTGTTGACCAATGAGTCATAGAGTTGAAATTATTGGAGTCGACTCTCAATGAATCATTTGTTTGAGCTTCTGGTCGTTATTCGAATCAACTGTTGGCCAATGAGTCATAGAGTTGAATTTTTTGGAGTCGACTCTCAATGAATCATTTGTTTGAGCGTCAGGTAGTAACTCGAATCAACTGTTGGCCAATGAGACATAGAGTTGAAAATCCTGGAGTCGACTCAGACTCGGTTTGCAAGCGCCTTCTGAAGCACACTTTGAACTTACAATGTTAATGTGAATTAATAGGAAAATGTTTTAACATTACAGATAATGAATGAATGTTTTAACAAACTTAAATAGAGCTTATATAATGCTGTTAAAAATACCCTTATTGATATATAGCTATATATTGTATATCAATCTTCTTTTTAGTTTCTCTTTCTTATGAAGGTGAATGATCCCCTTTAGCTTCTTTGGAAACACATGAGAAAGAAGTGTGGAAGGCAGCTGAGGTGTGCTGTGGTAGTTCCTTGTGTGAATGGTAGTGTTTCGAAGACGGAGAACATAACATCAGTGATATTTTAGTGGTCCATGTTTGGTTCAGTGCACACAGCTGGAACTCACTCATTCTAAGTTTGAAAGGAGAGTTGAAAATACAAAAAGTGGCCAAATTAAACACATGTTGATTTGACGTGACACTCTATGGGAGCACCCATCCTTCTCCGCATCTACTCTCAGAAACATCACCTTAAAATAAACCCCTTTTGGCTGAAAACGAACCAAATGAAGAGCTGTCTGCACTGTTCTAAATGGTGTAAAAAGTCCGGATGTCTGATAACACATTCTGAATGCGTGGCGCGTGTTATGGCAGATGGGGAAATTAGACCCAAAACCTGAGCAAATATTCTAATGTGTCACAACAGCGCGTGTAATTTGCATGCATGCTATTGGTTAATCACCTCAGAATATTCAGCAATCATTCAGATCAATGGCTTGTCTATCAGCATCTGTTATCTGTGAGTCTGCATTTAAATAAATATGACATACTGTAGTCACCTTGCTGCTTCTGTTTTATTTTTTATTTCCTCTACAGCTGTCTGACATGTTGCATGCTTTGGAGGATGCGAGAAATATGACGGCATCAAATGGAAAGCAAATCTCCTTTCTTCATCAGATTAGCCGGGATTTGTGGGGACAGTAAATGGGGGGTTTGCTGTCCTCTGACGGACGGAGAGAAGCAGTGAAAGCTCAGCCGGCTGATGGATCAAGCTGAGGGAGTGCTATGTTTGTCTTCTGGCGCCAAGGGCTTCTCAAAGGCTTTCTGGGTTTGAGTGTCTGTCTAGGCAAAAGAGGAGGGGGGGAGAGAGAGAGAGAGAAAGAGTGTGTGTGTGTGTGTGTGTGTGTGTGTGTGTGTGTGTGTGTGTGAGAGAGAGAGAGAGATCCCTCCAGCAAGGTGATCGCTCTGTGTCATTTGTAAGACAATGAAGATAGCTCTCTCTCCCCCGACCAGGTGACTAGCTAATGCAGGCCCGGGACACCTTACATCATTCTTTATCACAGTTACGGATAATATGTTTATATGATGTGGGAATAATGAGTGTGTATGTTTTTACCTCTGAAACTACAAGGATCTGGATCATTCTGAGCGCTGCAGTGACACTGACGTGGTGGTGGTGTGTTAGTACGTGTTGTTCTAGTATTTGTGTGGATCAGACACAGCGGTGCTGCTGGAGTTTTAAACCTCTCAGTGTCTGGACTGAGAATAGTCCACAAAGCCAAGCGTCCCGTGTCCTCGGATGAAGGACTAGAGGACGAGCGACACACACTGTGCAGCAACAGATGAGCTACTGTCTCTGACTTTACATCTACAAGGTGGACCAACGACTTAGGAGTGTCGTAGTGAGTGGACACAGGGTTTAAAAACTCCAGCAGCACTGCTGTGTCTGATCCACTCTACACCAGCACAACACACACTAACACACCACCACCATGTTAGTGTCACTGCAGCGCTGAGAATCATCCACCACCACATCACACCTGCTCTGTGGGGGTTCCTGTGGTTACAGTCTGTAATTGAGGAGCTACAAAGTAAAGAGTAACAGGCCTGGAGTTAAAGGGGTTAGAATAACTTCATTACAGACTTTCAAGTAGAACGACTGTGTCTGAAAAGCCGTTTGTGTGTGTGTTACAAAAGGAAAGACCTGATTCTAATCAAGTAATTTGACACTACAGTGGTAATCACTGTTTGGGGACACAGTCATCAGGCCCAAGACTCCTGGGGTCCAATAACACAGTCTTCAAATTGTCTAAACCTGTACTCACACGTACTTCTGGGTACAACATTATCCCAAAAACACTGAACAAATGGATGCACAGCACTTTTTTCCTGATGGGCCTCAAAACTAATTCTTCTCACTTTCCAAATTCAAACTACTTCATTTCTAAGTCATTGTTTTTGAATAAAATGAAAACTGTCATTTTAAATACTACACAACTGTTACCATAAAATTACCCCACTACCATAGTTTTGTATGTATTGTACAGTCCATATCCTTTTGGTTGGATTATTGAACGTGGGAATCTCAAATTATTTAAAGAAAAGCATTTGCTGTGATGTTTAAAACCAGACTAGAAAATAAACTGAGACATTTATAGTGCTGTCTAGAGACTTTTCCAATATTTTTAATGATCCTGACCACCCTAAAATCCACTGAATTCCAAATACAATTTTAAGGCAAATTACAGAAGCTATTCATTGTGTGTATTTGTTTGAATCATGAGTTTTTTAGACCCTTTTTCTCATATAGAATCAGCAAGAAATGAATGACCCGCGTGCCACAGCTTCTGGAAATCTTTTATTAATAAGTGGAACCTCTACTTATGAACTTGATCCGTCCCGTGACCCGGTTCGTAAGTAGAAAAGTTCGTTCCTCGAGTCAGTTTTCCCCATTTAAAATAATGGAAAAGCAATTAATGCATTTTTTTCAGAAAGTCACCCTTTTTGCACTGAAATATGTTTACAACACTCTCAAATTAGTAAAAAAAATACATGTAGCGTTACTAAAAATAAAAGAGAAATACAGTGGTAACAGTAATAAAAAAGAAATAATAAAGTTTTAAGTGGTTACACATCGCTACCTTGAAGACGTGACGACTGGCTGGAGCAGTAACACAGGCACTGGCTGTATGACGGGAGGTGGGGGGGGGTGGAATAACGGAGAGTAGGCGGTGAATGTGGGGAGACGAAGCGTAGATACGGTTTAACTTAGCACAAATTTCGATGTCTGCTATTTACACTAATGCTAAATTGCTAAAACTACAATGTGCTAATCTTAAACGTTCACTCAAGTCTGGGCGCTGGGAGACTCGCCGATTGGGGTCAGTGGCCATTTCCAGATGCCGGCTCGGCGGAGGCTAGAGTTCGTTTCTAGAGTCGTGGTTTGTTGGTGAAAAATATTCGAATGCCCGGTTCGTATCTTGGAAAGTTTGTTAGTAGAGGTTCCACTGTATTTGCTTTTCTTATATATATATATATATATATATATATATATATGTGTGTGTATGTGTGTGTGTGTGTGTGATATACCGACACCACACGTCTTGGCTGTGTTAGAGGATCTGTACCAAACTTTTAAACATGGCCGACCACGAGGGGCACCCACTCTATGAAGCATAAACTGATTCACTCAAGGACAACAAAGCAACATGATTCTTCATCCTCTGAGTTGCAGCATTGAAAATATAATAAATAATCACATGTGAACACAGCGAATACATCTTTTCTTGGTAGAGATGTCTGATTTCTCCTGATTTAAAATCCCACAGCTCAAATAAACTGTGCTTGAGGAGAAGCCTTGGAGAGTGTCGAGCTGTGCTCACTCAGAGAAAGTCTAATCAGATACACATCATAAACAAACACTGCCAGAGAGAGGATGGATCCAGAGAAGGAAGAATGAACGCAGTCTAATCTCAGTCACTGGCGGAATCCGCCCAACAAGCATCCAACACCATTTCGCACCTCCACGTCTAAGTGCTTCCAAGAGATTACTGTGCAATTCTCCACTGCGCCGGGGGTTATTTCTTCTCTTTCCCCCCGGAGTGTGAATGCCACTTTTTGAGAGGTCCTTGGAGAGATGGCAGCGAATTAGGCAGATTTTTGTGGAGTGCCTTATTTTTGGCTTTCATTCATTTCCCCACCTACCAAAGAGCCCAGAGCTGCAGGAGAACTGGAGGAACAGAGGAACAGTGGGCCGGCAGGGGACCCAGGAGAACCCTGGGTAGTCTGAGAAATGGAGTTTTTTTTTTATTTTTAAAGCTTTGTGACAGCCCCGAGCGATACACTGACACGGCAAGTCGCCTCATGTCAAGTGTCACAAGAAAGAAAAAAAGTCGCTCTCGCACCAGAGTCTTCATACAGGGAGGGAGACGCTGGAATGAGGGGAAAGATGGTTAAAGGGCAACCCCCTCCTCACCCACAACACACACACACAGCCTTCCCTCCCAGGGAACAAGAAGCCGCTTTCATGCTTCATGTAACTCCGGTGAAACTGACACCTTTTTTCCTCATAGTCGCCTCCCTGCCTCGGGGAGGAGCGGTGTCTTGTCGTCTTCTGCTTTGTTTCGGAGGCAACGGGAGGAAGCAGCCCGACAACATCAGACTTTAGAGCTCTGAAATGTTATATTTCAAGTTGCTTTTCAATTATTCTTTACTTCTGAGATGGAACCCCTAAGGCCACCGTACTCAGTGCATGTAGACCAGGGTAAAGCACTGCATACGGATCCTCTGAAGTGATGGAGCTCCACTGGACACTTCTGGGATGAGCTAGAGGGGTGTGATCCAGAACTAATCTCTCACCCTCAGCACCTGACCTCACTAATGTTCACATGGCTGGCATTAAATCCTCACAGAAAGGTTCCAACCTGAAGGTTAGGAGCTGGAACTGCAACAAAGAAGGATGTTGTTTGAGCTGGTAGAGGCCTTAGAACATATATACAGGTAGTTTCCCAGACCCGGCTTAAGCCTAGTCCTGGACTATATCCATCCTTTCAATGGAAAATCACAATTCTAATTTCTAGGTTTAAACCCTGTTTGGAAAACCAGCCCGTAGTGTAAGCCCATGGAAGTTCATTCATTCATTCATTCATTATCTGTAAGCGCTTATCCAGTTCAGGGTCACGGTCGGTCCAGAGCCTACCTGGAATCATTGGGCGCAAGGTGGGAATACACCCTGGAGGGGGCGCCAGTCTTGACTGGGCAACACACACACTCACACCTACGGACACTTTTGAGTCGCCAATCCACCTACCAACATGTGTTTTTGGACTGTGGGAGGAAACCGGAGCACCCGGAGGAAACCCACACAGACACAGGGAGAACACACCACACTCCTCACAGACAGTCACCCGGAGGAAACCCACGCAGACACAGGGAGAACACACTACACTTCTCACAGACAGTCACCCGGAGGAAACCCACGCAGACACAGGGAGAACACACCACACTCCTCACAGACCGTCACCCGGAGCGGGAATCGAACCCACAACCTCCAGGCTCCTGGAGCTGTGTGACTGCAACACTTCCTGCTGCACCACCATGCCGCCCTATGGAAGTTCAGTTCCACCTATTCATGCTGAAGTTATATGGAGTGTTTCAGCTTGTACCAAATGCTTCTCAGCCAATGGGAGTGAAGGCTATTTACATATATTTACTGAAAGGGACAGGAACAAATACAGCTAGGTATTTCTAAAGGATACAGGGGTTGGGAAATGGTCATGTGAAAAACATAAACCCATGCGAATATCAACTAATTAAATAAATAAAGCAATACAGGAAAAATACAGGATGATGGCCTATGTACATTTCATAAGAAATATCTTTTTATTGTGTTTGTTTAGAGTTTGCAAAGTTTTTAATGAATCAGAAAAGAACAATTCTATAACGAGTCTCATGTTACATGCAAAACACACGCCGAACAAGCCCTGCAACCCAATGGTTAGATTTGGACTCTCTCCCTGGCGTCAGCTAGCCCACAGCTCTTCACAAAAAAAGGCATAACTGGCATTCCTTCCTTGTCTTCACACTTAGTAAATGGATTGGAGACTACATTACCACAACACTGGCCCATTGTAACCAATGAGAGCCAACTCCTTGACAGACAATCCATGGGTGAAGTCAGCCTTGCGATGCCCAATTACCTTTCGTTTAAAAAAAAACCTCTCCACGATGCTGCTGCCGTAACCTCCGTCATGGTACAGTAGTGTTTTAAAGCTGAACCTCAGGGAAGATCCCAGCGTGTCGGAGATGACAGGAATATCGAGACAATCCTCCTCCTCCACGATCAGTCTATCTTTCCCTGAATGAAAGATGAGGCCAAAGATCAAGCAAAAGTGTTGGGAAGCTCAAAGCAATGAGACACATCCTCAGCTCCTTTAAAGAAAGGTGAACCTTAAAGGTATGTTGTTTATAAATGGAGCTAGTCTTAACCCTGATACCCTTCACTACAGCCGTGGCACCACTGCGCAACGTTCCATAAAGTATCAGAGACATTACTATTATTATTGTATTACTATTTCTCACGTGGATCTATTTCTAAGACATATTAGATATGTAATATAATTTAGTATATATCACATATAATAATTCGTAATATCTAATACATCAACCCTTTAATGGCATAGAAAGAAGTTACCCTTTAATGGGGAATTTAAAATGTAACAATATTTCGGCACATTTTCATCAATATGATATTGATTTTACCAAGTCATTCTTAATTTTTAAATCTGTAAAAGTTATGCTTCCTGACGTATCGTTGCTGTATCTCCAAAATAGTAACTTTAAAAAAAAACCTTTAGGAAGTCAACATAAAAAGGGTTTATTCCAAGTAATTTTGGAGCATTCCTATTGGTTCATTCATCATGAAATGTACACACAGTGTGAAGGACAGCTGCTGTGGTCAAAATCACGCAGTAAACTAAATATCCACATGTTTTTGTTTGGATAGTGACCAGTGTCAGCCATTGACAGACAGTTATTGGGTATTCTACTCAGGTCTGCTGCACTGAATCAGCAGTGTTGCCCAATACACTACGAAGCAGCTACAAAACCCATGGTTCTCAAGGCTGATGTTAGCTAAATACTTCATACTTAGTTTACTTTGATAAAATAATATCCAGTTTTATCTGATGGTTTATGTAAACCCCAGAGAAACAATCGAAGTGGCTAGTGGAGATAATGAAAGTCTACATATGAAAGTCTCAGTGCTGCTTGATAGCTATCGAATGTTATAGAATTATAAACAAAGTCATTTATAAAACTTTCAAGCGCCAGTGAAGTTGTTTATATACAAGAGTTTTACTCATTTCAGAAATGCTGCAAAACAATGGAAAAGAGAGAGTGTGTGAGAGAGAGACACATTTATTTCTGTTCTAAAGAGCGTGTTGAAATATGTCTCCTTTATGGCTTATTTATCTTCATACTGCTTTACTGCTTTTCTCAGATACTCACAGTGCACATGGTATAACTACGTACTACAGGCCGGAGTGGCTGTAGGTGTTCTTTTGAATCCAGCAGGAACTCACCAGGTTCTGCTTGTTTAATGTTAAAATTGGAGGATGAACAATGACATACATATGAATAAACAAATTCACAAATATATAAGGTACTGTGTAATAAATGAATAAATATCTTTTTGTCATTATAAAGTGCATAATTCTGCATAAAACAATTGTCTTTAATTGAGCCCTGTGTTTTTGTATTGTTTTTTTATTTTATTTTTTTTTATTATTCAGTTATGTATTTCTACATTTCTACCTTTAATTGTTTCTGTATTATTACATTTCTACAGTTAGATTTTTCTGTGTTTCCACATTAATAGAGTTCTGTGTGTATATGTTAAATGGGAGGGCGCTCCTGTCTTCCTCCTCATCATTAAACTGAATGAAACTAAAAAGTGTAACTGCATGATCTTAAGTGTGGCTACAGTTAATTAAATGTGAATCTTATTTTCAGAAACAGCCATGAAAAAAAAACCTGCAATATGTGTCATCAGTGGAGTGGAAATATTAAAAATAAATAAATATCAAAATGTGGAAATCATATAGAAATATGGAAATACAAAAATACATTCAAGACGTTTAAATAATTGTACATTTTTAATCACAAAAGAGCATTTATTTATTTATAAAATGTATTTTGTCCTCCACAGTCATTTTATTTTACACAGCATCAATCTGCTTTAAAGTTATGAGTTAACTGAACATATAATAAACTGAAAAAGATTCTTCTTCTTTTATTTGTTAAATTTAGCCTTAATTGTCTCTTGCTTGCTGTGATTTAATTCTCTCTCTCGTTTAATATTTATATATATAAAACCTGTTTACAGTATTCCACTAGAGAATATTATTAGGTCGTTTAATATAAAAAAAACACTCTCCACACCCACACGCCCTCAGAGAGGACAATTCTGTCGTTTCTGTCGATAATAATTGTATATTAATATCTTGACAATGTTGTTGAATTTATTTATAAAATATTACGTGTATTAACTGAATAATAGTAGTATAAGCTTTTGGCTCAGATTCAATGAATTTCCTGTCAGTTTAGTTAAGAGTAGCTAACGCTAGCATAGTTTCAGTATCGAATTCATACTGAGATGAAACGGTTAAACGCCGTGGCCGTGTGGCGTGATATAAAGTAAACCTGGAGAGGTAAGTTGGCTACAAATCTCTATTTTGTCGTTAAATAACACTCAGCTTGTGGCGTTAGCTTGTATTTTGTGCTGTACGTTGTTTTTCCTTCGATGTGTTTATTTTATTTACCTTCTTTGCTAACGTTAATTTTGAGGGCGTTACCTTAGCTACAGTTTTTTGCTATTTCTCAACGTCCACAGACCTTTAGATACAGGGTCTTGGAACAGGCCTGGAATAGTAGAATCTGACTTAAAATATCCATAAAATATTAGTATGGATATTTATATAGCATAAATACTATAATTAATTGCCTTATTTTAGGATCAGGATATTTCCTGAGCAGTTCTAATGTGCACTGTGTGTCCTAAAGTTTAAGCACTGGTTCTAATTTGTGAATACATTTAATTTAAGGGACATCCATTGCTAACAAACCCCTTTTAACGGATTAATTAAATCCAGAACTTCTATCTTGATAATACAAGCTGTCACTAGAATACACTGTCGGTAGGACAGGACACTCTGGAGCAGCTACACATGCATCCAAGTGCTAAGAATGGGTTAGAAAGGTAATAACCACCCCATCTTTGGGCGGTAGAATTGGGGAACTGTATTCTCTGGTGTCATGGAGTTCAAACTCTGGGATGAGCTGGAGATCCAGAATTTACCATCCAACATCAGTAGATGAGCTCACTGATAATCTTAGGGTTTTTCATAAGCAAAATAACTTCTCTCTAAATTTCTATGTTGTCATATTTATAGCTGCATAACCGGCTCATATTCTTAGCTATAGGCTGTTTCAGGGATGTACTACTGAGATTCAAATAAAGAGCAGTGTTTGTTATTTTGATTGAGACGTTTTTGCCTGGTTTCCAGATTTCAGTTTAACCCGGCTGCCCTCGAATAACTGATTTTAAGCAATCCCTCCTGTCAGTGTGAAGAAGGAAAATCTTGGAAGTACCTCTTGAGAGTAAAAGCAGTCACTTTCTTGGTAAGTTGAATGACTCCATTCTGCTAGCCTAATGCTACTGTGTTTGACATTAACTAGACAGGACTGTTTTGTATTTTTGGGACTTGTTTACATGTCTAAACGCTGACATGAATGCTCATTTTTAACGCCTTTGAACACTGGTTAATGTCCAGAAACCTTTGAACGGGTAGGTTATATATTTTGTAACTTGATGGAGTTTCTCAAGTTTTATAGTTTTGGCCTTTTGCTGTGGTCTGACGGCCTATGTCTGCAATTCAGTGCATCATATATAATATTACAAGGGGTGCTTACATAAATATGCACAAAGTGTATCACAATATTTGTTTTTAGCCTGTAGTAGAAGAACCCTCATCCCAGAAACACATTATAAATAGCCCAGACTTATAGGGCCTGTATACACCTGCAATTAAGGTGTGTTTCTGTTGGTGGGATCACATTTAGATTTCACTTGTTCACGTAAAAAAACAAGTGTAAACACCCCAAGATGCACTGTGATTGGATAATGATTGGATCACTCAAACCACATTCGGAGGTGGTCAGAGACGGATCTCATCCACATTAAACCGAATGCGTTTTTCGTGTCTGGATAGATTTACACAAGCAGAACTCACGTCAGTCGAGAGGAGGTATAATGCAGGTGTTTTGTCGGTCTGCAGATCAGTGGCTGGACTTATTTCACAGATTAACTTGAATGCCCATGGTCATATTTGAAAGAATGCCAGGAATTCTGTGTCTATAAAACTAGACATAATTTTCTCCCACCAGTTTTACCTTCTCTGAGCTGTCCAAATATTCCTGTGGATGGACAGAGGCAGGAGACAGTATTGTCCTGGGCTGCTGCAGATGATCGTTATTTTAAACATTTACTCCCAAGGTTTTAGAGCGAATAATACACTGGGAGCAGCAGCAGGTGAGACAGCGTGTTTACATCCAGTTAGAGGAAGTGCACTCCGGGTGACTGTCTGTGAGGAGTGTGGTGTGTTCTCCCTGTGTCTGCGTGGGTTTCCTCCGGGTGACTGTCTGTGAGGAGTGTGGTGTGTTCTCCCTGTGTCCGCGTGGGTTTCCTTCGGGTGCTCCGGTTTCCTCCCACAGTCCAAAAACACACGTTGGTAGGTGGATTGGCGACTCAAAAAGTGTCCGTAGGTGTGAGTGAGTGTGTGTTGCCCTGTGAAGGACTGGCGCCCCCTCCAGGGTGTATTCCCACCTTGCATCCAATGATTCCAGGTAGGCTCTGGACCCACCGCGAACCTGAACTGGATAAGGATTACAGATAATGAATGAATAAATTATTTGATGCTGCGTTTAGAAGTAATACCATTTGCAGCAATAGTACTGTCTACTGTCTGAAGGCTTGATCTTTTGTGATGAAGCTGTGTGTTGAAGAGATTGAAGGCTTTGTGCCTTTGCAGTCTGTTACCTACACATATTGTACGTTTTAGAAACATTTTCTTTAAACCTATGTACTTTTTTGTATTAGGATTATATTAGTCCTTGACTTGTCCCTCCAATTACATGGCGTCATGACGATAAAGAACATTCGAGATGTGGAAATTGCTCTTATGAGCCCAAAGGTAGATATGTGCCCTGCAGAGCAGATCTTTTCTCTCTCTCTCTCTCTCTCTCTCTCTCTCTCTCTCTCTCTCTCTCTCTCTCTCTCCTTCATATGCCAGAATCATCCCCTGCAGCAATTATCATGGTGAATGGGGCCCGTGGAAGGTAATTGCTTTGTTTTTCAATTATTTGGTGAGGCTCTAGTAATTTACTTCATTCTATGAAATATGCCAATTAGACATTTTAATTACAGTTTTCACTGTATCACTTCTCTCTGTCTTTGAAAGGATGTAATACTGCTATTAGTTAGATGTAGGGAAAAAAGGCATGCGTTTCTCAAGCAGATTCAAATTGGCGAGATTGGCTTTTCGCTGCGCCCCGTACACTTAAAATCCTATCGCCTAATAACAGGCAAATGAATTCTGTTTGTACTTGGTCTGTAATAGTACAAGAGGCCTGGCTGCATCTGTGGGCCTAATGGTAGCACAGAAAATAACGGTAACAAACATACTCATTTGTTTGAACATTTTTCTGCATGTGATAAGGCGTTGTGCGCTGAGGCATTTGTTTTAGACACAGGTGGTCTACTATATGCCTGAGTTTTTATTGGGTTCTCTTTATTAAATCTTTCTTTGTGTTCACATTTCATTCTTTCTTTCTTTTTTTGTTACTTTGTGGCTCAATGAAAACAGAAAAAGGGTCAAAAAGGTTTCGGCTGCAAGTCCTTCATTTTCACCTCCATTCCAAGATAACCCAGGATTTGTCTCATTACCATATTTGTGCTTTTGGTGCTCCACTCTTGTTTGATTTAATTTCGCAGATAAGTCCTCGATTCTGCTGTGCACCCCCCCCACCACCACCACTATCAGACGGACTGTGTTTTCTTTTCTCTCTGGGAGCACTTAGGCGTCTAAAATACGGACATCTGTCTTGAATATGGCCATCTCTGCCAACCAGCAAGGGCATTGGAAAGCATCATACATCTCGAGGACAGTCTCCAGGGCCTTTTGTCTATACCTACTGTAACATGGGGCTGATGAATGATTCCAATCGCTGGCTCCCAGTAATATATAAAGTCATCCTACAATGTACCTTTGCACTAAATTACGCTCACTCAATAAGGCTTGACAGGTGCGGGTACTTCACCGGCTTCTTTTATTTCTCTCAAGCATCAGATGGTCTCCATTTATCAGTGGCCAACCAGCTACGCATTTCTTTTTTGTTCCCTGCCTCTCTCTATCTTTTCCTTTTGTGCATCCCCACTACCAAAAGAAGAAAGAGAGAAAGCCGGAGTCATGACATTGTTAGGGTTGTCGTCTCCGCCGAACGAAAATATCAAAGAGGATGCTCATTCAAGCAAAATAATAAAAATGGGGAGAAAAAGCGAACGCACTAGTCGTGCGGATCAACTCTTGATTCTTTATTAACGTGGCGCTGCTCACAGTGGGAACACATTTGTGTGCGTATTCACGGCCCCGTGGATTCACTTTGGCACAAAGCTGGGAAAGACTTGGCAGTGGGACACGGGGATGTTATTTTATTGTCAGTGATGCATTAGCGGAAACTCAGGATTAATGAATGTGTAAACATTTTGGTAATCTCTGGAACTAGGTGATGGCTTGGATAAACGCAGCCCTCACTGGGAACCTTTTTAGAGCATCGCTCACCAATTATACCTCCTTCGCCCAGAGTGGGGAAAGACGGCCCACGAGTTAAGCAGCGTCCATTTGCCGTAGGGGCTTGCGCTCACGAGTGTCCGTGTGTGTAAACACGTCTGACCCCGCGGTGCATTGTCTTCCATTTGATTTATACAGAGATGTTTATAACCAGACGTTTTGGGAAGGTGGATATCATTTGTCTTTTGGATCACTCCCTGGTTTTTAAACTGTCTGCGGAATATAAATGATCTCTTGTTCTTATAATCACATGAAAAAAAGCAGTGATACATTTCCATTTTGGTGAGTTTTTGGCACTCGTCTGCTCTGTACACACTGTGGGCCAAAGTAAAACAATCAGTACGTCGTCTGTTCTTTCCCTTAGAGGATAACACTGTGAATGTAAAACGTTTTTACATTTTAGTTACCGTTCTACATGTTTATTATTATTGTTATTATTCCACAGCGCTGTCAAGAAGTATTTAATGAGATTTGTAAAAAAAATAATGCTATTTATTGGAGCCATTGGAGTTTATTTGCTCCAAACCCCACCCCCAAAAACAAATAGCATTATTCCAGTGAGTGTAATATTGTGTGTCTGAATGTGTTGCTTTAACCCTTTCCGAATCTCCCCTTGTTGTAGCGGTGAATAAATACTTAATTATGTTAAATCACGTTTGCTTTCCACAAATCCACAAATCCCAAATAAACTTTGTTGAATGAATGTAGAATATAAAAATAGCTTTATTTATTTGTTTGCTTTTGTCCTTTCCATATTTGGGTTTTTTGGACAATGATTAACACAAACCCCCACCCCCCAACCCAAAAAAATCACCAGCAGCTTCCAGTGAACACTTTGACACGAGAGAATCTGCAGGTTGCAGACATGGCCCCCCTTGAGAAAAACTGTCCTCAGGGCTCCAATTAATCATTGCAGTCATTAGGTTCACTGTCAAGCTGTGAGGCCCTCTGCGCTCAGGCTCGGGGATTTGCTTTTAAGCTAAACAAATGTTAGCGTTATGTACGTTCAGCTAACAACCTGCCTGAGAAAATAAACGGAGCCGCAACTGACGTTACTGCATTTACTTAAGGCAGGCAAACCTTTCTGATGTGGTTCTGAAAGGGACGACTGTCAGCGGTGGATCAACACCTTTTTAGGCAGGAAGTGATATTTCTTTGTGCCGAGAGAGCTGTCGTATACTGGCATTGATTTTACACGACAAGTATAGAAAAATAATATTTTAAATTTATATATTTATTTGCCGTTTCTGACCAAGAAGCAAATAGAAAGTAACGTGTAATGGCTGTAAATAAAGTTACAAATGCAAATATAGAACTTATTATGTAACCAAGGTTGCGATTATGTTCAGAAAAACAGGCTGTAGTCCACCTGTTGCTCTGCATACTTTATCGGCTCCATTTCACCCTGCTCTTTGAGGGTCAGGATCCTCCTCACAGGGTCCCCACAGAGCAGGTATGATTTTGGTTCTCAACTTTGCAGTGATACTGATGTGTGGGTGTGTTAGTGTGTGCTGTGCTGGTGGATCAGACACAGCAGTGCTGCTAGAGTTCTATAACTTCATTGTTTTTCATGTCGTAGATAAAAGGATAGTTATTAAGAATATTTTAGTTCTAAAATGTAATCCTTTTTGACATTTGTATTTATTAACATTATATATTACAGCATAACAGTCTCACACAGGAGCATACTCTTCAGATCATTACTGCAGTGTATATGTCTGTGTAGGTTTGTGTATCGTAGCTGGGTTTAGGGGGGTGGCTGCCCTTTTTCTTTTTTCAGTCCGTGGAGACTTTTTAGACACTTGTGCGAGGTGAAGACCCTCATGTATCCTGTTGTTTTATCTGCCCTGAGTAGCACTTACTGCACTTTAGGGACCAGTGCCGCCACAGGTTGAAAAGGTCTCCGAATCCATCCTGTCCTTTCTTTTCCCTCTTTCTCTCCTCTCTGTATCCTCTCTCCACAAGCTTACTGTCTGCCTTTTATCACAGGAGGCTAAAAGCCCTGGAAACCAGAAACAGAGGATGTTAGCGTGGGTCAGGGGTCAGGTGTGAACCCTAAGACACACTTGGGGGAAGACCTCCAAACATTTTCGTGTAGATTACTCTTCTCAGAAATGTTCTAAATCAAGTTCAAGAGAGGCTTTGGGCCTTCAGGTTTATAATTAGCGAGGAATAATCTCATTATATAATGAAATTCGTTCAAATAATTAATCCTCCTTCGTCGCCTGTGGTGTATACGGCCTCGAGGTCTTTCTTCTCGCTGCTGCTCTGAGAAGTTCCATTAAAACCCGCGGACTCATACCTGTGGAATTAACATTACGTGGAAGTAGACCGGGGTATGGTTTATTAGGATTTAATTTAAATGAAAAGTTATTTTATGTAAGAAAGCAATTATCTTTACATTCGTGCCATGTTTTTGTACTTGTTCTGAACTCAGAACAAGTGGAAAAACAGAGGGCTTTCTCTCATTTATAGAAGATTAGTTGAATGCAAATACAATTCACTATGTAACATATTACTGTGTGGTTATATTTACAGTTTTATTGCATTTCACGTTGTTTGTGCGGCATGGTGGCGCTACAGATAGTGTCTCTGGCGTACAGCTCCAGGGGGCTCAATATCTACAGGTCAATCCCAGTCTCAGGTCATTGTCAGAGGAGTGTGGTGTGTTCTCCTTGTATCTGTGTGGGTTTCCTCCGGGTGCTCCAGGGAGAACACAGCACACTCCTCACAGACAGTCACACGGAGGAAACCCATGTGGACATAGGGAGAACACAGCACACTCCTCACAGACAGTCACCCGGAGGAAACCCACGCAGACACAGGGAAAACACACCACACTCCTCACAGACAGTCACCTGGAGGAAACCCACGCAAACACAAGGAGAACACACCACACTCCTCACAGACAGTCACCCGGAGGAAACCCACACAGACACAGGGAGAACACACCCCACTCCTCACAGACAGTCACCCGGAGGAAACCTACGCAGACACAGGGAGAACAAAAACTTGTTTTTTTAAAATAAACACCAAGAGCAGCAAGCTATCAAGTTGTTCCCAAACATGTGGTTGGTAAAGCATGGTGGGTAACGCCACTAATCTTCATACCTCAGGCTGCGTAAATGCTCTCAGTGTATTACATTTAAATGCAGCTATTAATGATATACTATATATATTTTAATTTAATGCAGTGATAGTAGTCATAACGTGGGCAAACATGCGCTCAGGCTTTGATAGTCATAATGTTAGGAAGTGTATGTTGTAATGTTTTTATGGTTTACAACATGGATGGGGGGGGGAGTACACCTCCCACCCACTCCCCTCACCAAACACCCCCTCCCCCGGTAGTCCCAGTTAGCCATGGTTAGCCTCTTGCCCCTCTCTACATTTGCCCATATGGCTGGCTGCTAATCAGATATGGCAGTCAAAAGTCAAAAAATGATGGAGGTTTTTTTTCTTCCCTCCCCTTTCCTTCCAAGCTGGAGAGATAGGCCTAGCCCCAGAAACTTACTATCCCTAACCCCCCCCCCCCCCCCCTTTTTTTTTTTTTTTTCATCCTTCCATCCCTCCCACCCAGCCGGCTCTAAGCAGATGACTGCAGGGGGAGGATGATCCCTCTTATTCACTGCCATTAGACCTCTGCCAAAGCAGTGTGTGTGTGAGAGAGAAACTGAGAGAACCAGGTCAAACGGGTGGTGGCTTATTCAAATTGGGACACATTTTTGTTTTTAAACTACTGTTATGAAATGGCTGAGTCTCTGTAACACTCTGGATTGCTCACTCCTCACTATATTACTATAGAAGAACAAGTCAAATATGAGCACATGCCATTCCCATGCAGCAGCTCCTGGATATTTGATGCACTCTTTAAGCACAGACCTTTACTAAACAGACTCCAAGGATGCTTCTACTCTTAGTTTTAAAATGAAAGCTCTATTGTTTATGATGTGTTTGACCAGAGGAGTGAGTCTTGGTTCCTCCCATAGGTTTCTTCCTCCAGCCTCAAGGGAGTTTTTCCTTGTCACTGCTATCCAAGGCCAAGGGGTCCAAGCACAACTGGCGTCACTCCCTGAGAGGTTAGATGTGCTTCGTATTCCCATGTTCACAGTGCTAGACCGTGCAGATGTTCAGAGGCTGATGTGACAGATGTAGGCAGTTTGCATTCCCCTCAATTGTGAACTCTCTGGTGGTGTTACAGTAGTACAGACATGGCTGGCCTCACATGTCTTTGAGGAAGCACATGTTCAGGTTGTAACAAGGGTTATTCTAAAGGGTTATCTGCTATTTTTCATTTTGAAGTTTGCAAGGGCCTTTAATATTAGTGCATTTTTTGTATCAGGTTTTAAAATTAATTTACCATGACACTGATTGTATTCCAGCAGTGAATATATTATATATTAGAGGAGTGTATTGTTCCTGTTGGAACCTGAGTCCATGTCAACGTCCATCTGTGTGAGGTGGGGGGAAAGAGAGGAGACGGAGACAGAGAGAAGCCACAGCGAGCAGCTAAGTACCTTAAATTTTGTCTCGGGTTGTGGCCCTTATCTAATTGAATGCTGTAAAACAGAGTCCGGGTGTAGGCCGCAGGCAGAGACTGTGTAGCCAGGGCGCAGTCCTATAACTTACTGACTGGGAGGTACTTAATATATAATGCAATATTCCCGCGCTGCTGCGTGCCATTTGTCATTTGAAGCGGGATACAGATTATGGCTCAGGGCAGTGCATCTGTCCTGCGAGCGGCTAAAAGCTTCCCCAGCTGAGCCTGCTGATTCAGCCTGTGGAGCAGAGGTCAGTTAGTGTCTCTCTCTCTCTCTCTCTCTCTGTGTGTGTCTCTCTCTCTCACACACTCTTTTTCACAAACTCAGTCTGTCTTCCTGTAGTTTTTTCCTCTATTTTCTCTATGCTGGCTTTCTTTTCAGTCATCTTTCTTTCTCTGTGTCTCTCTCTCTCTTTCTCTGTGTCTCTCTCTCTCTCTCTTTCTCTGTGTCTCTCTCTCTCTCTCTTTCTCTGTGTCTCTCTCTCTCTCTCTTTCTCTGTGTCTCTCTCTCTCTCTCTTTCTCTGTGTCTCTCTCTCTCTCTCTTTCTCTGTGTCTCTCTCTCTCTCTTTCTGTGTCTCTCTCTCTCTCTTTGTCTCTCTCTCTCTCTCTTTCTCTGTCTCTCTCTCTTTCTCTGTCTCTCTCTCTCTCTTTCTCTCTCTGTCTCTCACACTCTTTCTCACAAACTCAGTCTGTCTTCCTGTTGTTTTTTCCTCCATTTTCTCTATGCTGGCTTTCTTTTCAGTCATCTTTCTTTCTCTCTCTCTCTCACAAGTCTATGGACATCCAAATAAACTAGTCAGTTTAGTTGTGGTTCCAAATTGTTCCATTGGCAGCTATAGACTACACTTTAAGTTGGTGCAGTGTCTCAACAATGTTGAGATTTAATACTAACTTCCTTTCACGTGATGTCATTTCATTGCCCTGAAACTCATGATTACCGCGGTCCCGGGTGCCTGTTGTTCATAGGATCCATTGACACTTGGAGGGGATGATACACCTAGGACAATACCTTTAGGATTTGTCTTGGAGATCCTCTTGCCTGGTTTGGACCGGCACCTTTCAATAACAACATATTATTGCACTCATAGAAAACCTCAGATATGAATGTCCTAATAAGGGCGCGACACTTGTCATAGAATGAGAATCTGCACCTTAGGTTCATGCCCGTTTAGCATAGCAGCCTCTCCCCTGTTCTTATAGCCCTTAGCGTCAGCCAGGCTTAGCGGGTGACTAAATGCAGCGTATTGACGTCCCACTGGGCTCGACCCCTGTTGTTTTGACAAACCCTCCTTGGGTGTTGATCAATCAGGGTTTCTGAGGGAGCGGAATGAGCCCAATATCTCGTTGCTTACCAAGGAGTGTGTGTGTGGGTGACTGTGTGTGTGTGTGTATGTGTGTTCATGCATGCGGGTGGGTTTGTTGCAGCCTGGTGAGCAAGTGTGTGTGTGCGCTTGCTATTCAATTTGGACTCGTAAGCGCTGCCCCCTTGGTCTGTCCCTGCAATTTGCCCGCCACACGCACACGCGCCTCAAATGAAAAGCTGAGGGATGTAGGCAGGGGGGGGTGAAAGTGTGTGTGTGTGTGTGTGTGTGCTATAGAGGGGGTGGTGGGGGGTGGATATGTCGAGGGGGATGATCGCCAGTTTCTTCTGACGCTGACATAAGTTACAAGCGAAAATTTTAATTAGCAGGGCGGTGCACAGCGATAATTCACTGCCTCTTTTGTCTGGCTGCTTGTTTGTCATTGCGAGGCTCTATTCATCGCGTTTGCCCTGGGAGGAGAGAGAGGTGGCAACACATCCAGCATTTACACTCGAGGGAATACAGAAACTTAGCCGTACACCCCTCATGGTGGTATTTAGAGACCCGGGCTGATTAGCGGTTGTTATAACATCAATTGTGCTCGAGTGTTCCTTATCCATAAATCTTTTAAAGAGTGTTTACATGCTCTATTTTACATGCTTTTTTCGACTGGGCTTCGGTTTCTTTAACTCTTCCTTATCTTTTATGTGCTTTTCTTTTTTAAATATATTTTTATTGACTTTGTACAACTCCAAAAAAATGATAGTAATAATAATAGTAGCAGTAATGGCACATCTTTTCTGTGCTATATTTTAAAAAATAGCATTCGATTATTAGGTTAAATAATTTTTTATATTTTCTTTCACATGGATTTTCATGAACCCTGCTTTCTGGACTAAATATGGAAGATAAATATAAATCTATAATTACTCATTGAAAATTGGAAAATTTTCTGAAACCAGTATCATATGATTCATTATATTTATATAATTCTTAAACATAATTCCTTGGCAATGGATATGTGAAAAGATTTGACCAATATTTTAAAACATTCTGTGCTCCAGAAGAGTAAAATATTACAATAATATTAGGCAACTCTGCTATTTATTCCTGTGTTTTCGGGTTAGTTCATTGGTAATTCCTGTTAAAGTAAACGTTATCTTTGTCTGAAAATGCTAAGCCAAATTGTCCATTGTCTAATTTATGTCTGTGATTCGGCTGATTCCCTGAAAGCCGTCTCTGTGTTATTTCAGTGCTCACATTCAGACACTCTCTGACTCGAAGGGAACCAACAGATATTTCTGGCCCAAATTGAGTTAAGTCTTATCAGCCGTGTGCCTGCCTACAAGCTGCAGCCCACCCAGCAGCGCAACAGACACCGAGAGCCTCAAGACCGAGCTCCAGAACACAACACAGCAGAACGTCCGCCTCACTCCCATAAATGCATTTCACTTTTCTGCGTTTAAGGCGGTGGTTCATACCCCAGCACATCACGAGACTCTTCCTGCAGTCGCTGAACGTACACCCAGACGCTACTGTGTTACAGCATCAGCCGTAAAAGCCCACCCTGATCATGAAATACTCGCAGAAGCTGGTGTCACGCCGGCAGGAAGTAATCAAGCCTATAAATATTTCACCTCGTCAAGTGCATTATCCCCAGCCTTAGCCCCGAACACGGTGTGGATCTCTTGCCATTCATCTTTTATTTACCTCAGAGTCTGTTTGTGTAGACGCCATATTTCTCCAGAGCTGTTGTGTATGCAGTGGAATAATTAGTGAAACATTCTCCTCCCGTGAGCCTTTCAGGTCACATACACTTACACACATTTACAATTCAGCAGAAGTGGGACGCCAAGGGAACCTTAATGAAAAAAAATTGTTGCCGTTTTTGGGGGGTTTTATGGATTGTCACAAACCTCCTTTATGTAAATATTAAAGCAATACTAAAAAAAATAGGGCTGGACGATTACGGCCAAAATTTATATCGCGATATATTTCTTCGTTTCTGTCGATATATGATATAATTCTGATATTGATATGAACTTTTAAAAAGGCACAAAAATTGACAGCAAAACCTCTTGGCTTTGTCAATATTAATATTATCTTAACTAACTTTTAAAATCGAGCGCAGTGAACTGTAATTAATGTCAGTTAGCGACGGATGCTGTAAATGATGTATATTGAGATCATATTGTTATTGAAACCGTTTATATTGTGGTGTATATATTGATATTGAAACATTGTCCAACCCTCACTGAATATTGTCTTTATTATGATTTTACAGATTCCTGTAGTCTTAGGTGCAGTACTTGGCAGGAGCAGGAGTAAAGCAGATGAGGTTCACCAGTCGGATGCTAAAAGAGTACGTTTAACTGCACGTTTTCATGCAAGCTAAAGAGAAGCGCAACTGACCCCACACATTTAAACCTGTGGTACCTGTATAACACGGTGCTGTGATTTCAGAGACACAGTGAACACACAGTCATCAAAAGGAGGAATAGAAACAGAATTCAGATGTTCAGTTAAAAACATTTATCTCCAATCGACTAATAGAGATGCTCCAAAATTAAGTCTATTTACATTCACTTCCACTGAAAGTCAAGGACGTATTTCTCTCTCCTGTAAATGTACTATTTTTGGAGATACATATTTTTAATTCGACATCAATGATATAAAGAAGGAAGCATGTGGAATTTGACAATCTAAACAACACACACACACACACACACACACAATCTGTTACCCTTAGTTTCGAGTGATGTGGCTGTATGCTCAGTGCGATTCACTGTTAGCCCCTGGGGCATGAAAACTGAATCTGGTTTGTTGCTTTCCCTGATTCATTCATTCATTATCTGTAACCCTTATCCAGTTCAGGGTCGCGGTGAGTCCAGAGTCTACCCAGAATCATTGGGCGCAAGGGAGGAACACACCCTGGAGGGGGCGCCAATCATTCAGCGGTCGGGTACATAAAACTCTCTCAGAAAATGCTCATCATTAAAACAATCATTAAAACAACAGACAATATGATGTGTCAGAAAATTGTCCCAGTGTTAAAACAGCATTTTAACAAACTCAACCCTTTTCTCAGAATGTGTGGGGATGTTGAACACTTTCAGAACTTACCTTAAACACCTTAATTTTATATTTCTTTACTCAACTAAAGTCTGAATCAGCATTAAAAATGTATCAGAAACTTGATGTGCACCTGTCAATGAAATGTTAGAACAGCTGCTGTGGAAAATATTTGTCGCAAACATGAAATTCAGACCGTTCTTTTGCAAAATTGTAGCAGCAAATTCAATAAATGAAAAATTGCCATTTTGCTGCTGTTTAATTCTTGTAATTTACTTAAAAAAAGCTGCAAAAACCTAAAAATCTGATTGCTGCAAAAATAAGTATTAAAAAAATAATAAAATCTATAATTGAGGGGAAAGAAATAACAGGAATTTATGCTTTTACATAAGATATTGCTTCGCTTCATTTAGTAATTCAGTATTTAATACATTTAAAGCACTTGGCAGAGAAACTGTAAACCACTTTCAAGAAAAAAAAACATATCTGTGCAATAGTTATTGTTTATCAAAGTGCAAACACAGTAAAGACCCAACAAAGGCTTTAATGGCGTTTTTGTACATTTTCATAAGAAATTTCAAGATGGAAAAACGCACGTTTACAATTCAAATCAAATTTATTTGTACAGCGCTTTTTATAACTGATGATGTCACAAAGCAGCTTCACAGAATTCCAGTAAAGGTAAAGTTTTAACATGAAATGTAAAAATTAAAAGCCGTTTTAAAGTCGATAAATAAACGCCAGGGCGGTGTCACTGATACACAGCCGCAGAGTCTTGTGTTTGTTTGTACAAGTGAGCTCCTGCTTTGTACCCTTTGATTATGGGTGGGCTGCAGACCCACTTTAGCCCTCATCAGGATGAAGCACTTACAGATGAAGGAATTAATGAATTAAAATGTATTGAATCATTCTGAAAATCCACAAGATTAAATCTGGTTGAATGAATAGCACTGATTATGTCAAGGGGGGTATATCCGGCAGCTAGTGAACAGTCAGTTCTTGAGTTTGATGTGTTGCTCAACACTGTGATATAGTTCTGGTCAGATCATCTCCAAAAAGGCAGGTCAGTGGTGGTGTCCAAGCCTCACTGATGCGGGAGGGGAGTAAAGGTGAGCCGGTCCAATCCCACAGAAAACTGTCTCTGATAGAAAGGTGGTCCAAACGTAGCGTATACTTTATTTTTATAAAAATATACAGTGTCAGAAATTAGAAATCAGAAATTAATAGTTTAACTGACAGACTGTGACTTAATCTGTTCAAGGGACATACCTCTACAATCTGCAGCTTTACCCTCATTAAAAACACAGCTGATTAAACTCATCAGGTCCAGCAAGGCCTTTCTGAACTGGATTCAGTGTTAGACGGGGGACAAAGCTGATACGGTTGGAGCTGTGGCCTGAAAGGTTGTTTGAAAAATTCAGCAGGCTCTAGAAAATCACTCCAACTCCATACTGTAGACCTGTGTGCGTGTGTGTGTGTGTGTGTGTGTGTGTACATATGAACACTGTGTAAATGATTTACAGCAGGGCCAAACAATTAGGGGAAAATTAGCTTATTGCATTGTTTCTGATCTATTTTGACATAATGAATTAAATTACATTTATTTGTCTATAATTTAAAGTCCAGCTATTATTTTAATCAAAAAAACACTTTTTGTAAAACTTAGAAAATGTTTCTTTCCCTTGCCATTTGCAGCTCTACAGGTGGATTGCGCTCAAATTAGGTGTTTACGAAGCCCCAGTGTCTGTCTCTCTCTCTCTCTCTGCTCATGTCAGAGGCATCTAGAGGCTTTTTAGACAACAGCAAGAACTTAAAACATTAAAAAGCACGAACTAAAATGGGGATATTGCTCTATTCTTGCTCTGTAGGTGGGTAATATCGCCTTGTTTTTACTGTTTCAGATCACTTAAAGTGGTAGCATCTCCAAACTCAGGAAACAGCTAACTGCATTAGCGACAGTGCTACAAAACTAAACAACACAAGTTACAAATGAGCTTCTGTGGTCATTCAAACGATGAATAAAAACGTACCGACAGGTTAAACTTCAGCAGGATGTTTGGTTGCCTCTGATTCATTATAGTTATATATAGTAAAACCAACCTAGATAACTTCATATAATAAAACATGAAGGTAAATGTCCCATTTAAAACTTAGCTAGCATTAAAATGGCAGCTCTTGTGATTTTAAAGTTTCACACATTCATATTGTCTACATAAAACCGATTACTCGTTTAGAGCTAGTGTGCGGTGTGTTCCACAAACCGAACATCCTTTAATCGACTTGACAACTTCACGTATTGTATTATGGGCTGTACATTAAAGATGTGCTGGTAACTATAAAAATGAGAAGCTCTTTCGAGTTGGAAATTGTGATTTTGGCCTAGCGTATATCTATTATTTATTATTCCTACAGTCCAGCATGTTAGCGCTCTCATTCTCCACCTCCCAATCTGGACAGAGGAGTCCAGAAGGCTGAGTGATAACGTGCCACATCCCAAAGTGCCCTGAAGGCCTAGGCCAGCCCACCCTCATTGTCATCCCCCGTGTACTTTCTGACATGCTAGCAGCCTTGTTAGCGACCCCACCGCTCCCCGAGCACAAACTGTTGCCATCTGGCCCCATTGCCTCTTAACCTTGGGCTGCTTTGTCTTGGGCCGAACTGCGGGTGTTCTGATTTATCGCCGTGTCCGCGGATATAGGCCCCCGCTGAGCTCTCGGTGGGACGTTCTTCAGGAAGATTATGACTAAGACAAGCCCAGAGGCCAACAGGGATTATTTATGGAGCTCGGAAAAGTTTGATTTCATGATCGGATCTCCTGAGCGCTTACAGCCAGCGAAGGCTTCCTTTATTATTAAAACCTCATACGTTACGTTTCTAATAATTACTGCTGGCACTGATTGCAAATAGTACTTACGAATTTGTACCGAACTGCTATTTTTGCAGCTTTTCCTCAGGAGCATTCCCTCCTGAGTTCAGATTCACATTAATGCCATGGAGCTTCTTGTTTTCATGACTAATATTGCTGCCTGAAGTTCACCAAAGACCCGGAACCGAAGGCATTTCCATAAATTTGCTTAATGCAACAATTTCCCGTTAACAAAAGACAATTTAGGGGCCACATTGTTACGTTTTGTGCCTTTCATCATGCTCGCCTGATTTTCATATAAAAGTCTTTTTTAAGGCACTCCGCGCTACACAGGGCATTATGCTAGTGGATGAGAGAGAGAGAGAAGGCTGTTAGTGGATATTCATTTATGGCTTGCTTTTTAGAAGGAAGCTTGGAAAACAATGAAATATTCATCATCGAAAGACAAATGGCACAGACAGAGAGAGGGCGCTAAATTATACAGGAAAGGTTAGGATCTAATTGAATTAGGATCCGTGGAGAGCACAAGCTAGCCAACTGTAGGGGTCCACACTTCTCCCCACAAGTCTCTCTCTCTCTCAAGCCCCACCCCCATCCTTTCTCTCTCTTAATAATACCAATTTACTAGCCACAAAATGTATGCATAGTAATAAATTGCCACCAAAATTATTCAGACATTTATTTGTTTGTTTTCAAATGGCAAAGTCCTAATAGCCAGCATGCGGTGCATGTTTTAATAGTCAAAAATGTATTTATTTTTTAATTATCCACAGTAAATTACTGCAATTGGCCAACGGCTAGGAATTTCTTCAGACAATAGATCGGATGTGAACTGTGTACAACGATGAACACCATTCAAGGCTACGTCTAACAACACACAGCTTGAAAGAACATGATTACGGGGTGTATTTACAATAAAAGGAGCAAATATAAAAAATAGAAACGAAAATATAAAGCTAGACTTGTTCTAGTGAATCGTTTTAATGTGTTAAACACATGGCAGCCCCAGACCCTGTCTTTCCTTCCGTACCCCAACCCTTACCGAAATAACCCTGTTAGAATTGAGGGAATCTGATTGTGTATTCCCCTGAGATTAACATTTTACAAGTTAATTTAATTTGTGCGTTCTGTGAAGAGAAAGGGATTGGGGGGTGGGGGGCTCAGCGACTGAGCATTACGCAGCCAAGGAGAGAAAAGAAAAAGAAAAGTGCATCTCTCTCTTTCTAACAGGTGGCCAGGCCGACCTCAGCTGGTGCAGTCTCGCCCTCTGACACTGACCTTGCCCACAACAAGCTTAGCTCTGTGTTCCCTCTTCTCTCTCGCTTCCTCCCTCTCTGTCTCTCTGTCTCTTTATCCCACTCTCTGTCTCTTCCACTAAACAAATAGTGCTCCTTTCTTCAAGAGGGGGAACGGAGAAAGACACCAAGAGGTAAATATGTTGCGGCGGCGGAAACCACTGGAGGGGAGAATAATTCCTGCCGGTCTCTGAGGGACCCCCCTCTTGTCTCTGTATTTCTTGTTCTTCTCTCTTTTTGTGGAGGAGGAGGAGGAGGTGGAGGGTGGATTTACATAAAAGGAGCAGCGGCCATGGCTGCTCTGAAAGAGGCCTCTAACTGGTGGGAGGATTAAGTGTATCATTGAATGGAATTATGTTGTAAATGATGGGGTGGGGTAGGGACTCCTCTTGTCCCCCTCCTTCTTGTCTCTACTCCCCCCATCCCCCTGTAAACCCCCACAACCACCACCACAATCCACCGTCCACCCCATACACCCCCCCTCAACATCTTACCCTCCACCCCTTCTCGATCTCGTGGTCCCATCTGGTCCTTTTAAAGAATACCTAGTGGTAATTACCCCCAGATGGCTCAGGGGGGCTGAAGCTGGGCCGTCCAACCAGGTGCCAGAGAGTCCTGCTGGGCCGCTGCTTTCACCGACGGACCGCAAAGTGGACCAGGGGTCACTCAACATAGCGTTTTTTTTGTTGTTGTTGTTGTTTTTTCTTTCCTCCTTCTATTTATTTTTTAAATTTCTTTTTATTTCCACTCCCCTCCAAACACAAGCCAAACTCAGACTCGTGCTCTGGAGTGTTGCCATCCTCTCTTTGATAATTTTCTCTTTCCTTTTTTTTCCCCGCTTTGAGGGGTGGGTCGAGGTGGGGGTGAGTGTTTTTAAAGAGAGTCATAAACCAAATATACAGCCACATGTAAAAGTTTCAGTATCCCTTCCAGTGTTCATTTCTTTAATGAAAGCTCTGATATAAAAAACAAACAAACAAAAAAAAAAGGTTTTCACAATCAAAAATTAGACAAGGAATAAAGACAAGAACCATGAGGAAAGGGTTTGCACATTTTATCAACAATAAATAGCTAAAATGTGAGTGACTGATAAATGACCTGTGATTTCTGAATTGAAAACAAAAAATAGGAAGTAAAATAAAATATAAAGGAAATAAAACAGGAAAATGCTCTCTCTGTTTGCAGCTGTCAAGGCAAAGAAATCAACCTGGGGGAATTGTGAAGATGAGTCAACTCCCGAAGAAGAGTCTATTCTTCAAAGGTTTGGGAGTCCCTTGTACCAACTGTTGGTAAACAATTCATAGACTTGAAATTCTTGTAATTCTTGAGAGTGCCTTCTGCAGCGCACTTTGAACTTACAATGTCAATATTAAATTAACGCTAAATGGATTTGAATACATTTTGTACGTTAATGTTTTTATATGCAACAAACTTGAAGCTATTGTTGATGTAAATGTAGTAATAAATCATACCTCTAAAATAATGACACTTAAAAATACATTAAGAAAGTTAGGACAACTTTATTTTTTTTTGTTTGTTTTTTCAACGGTCTAAAACTAGACTAAAACGAATACATGTTTAAGTCAAAAGACAAAATTAATTCCTACTCATATCAAATTAATAAATACTCAGCTTCTACAAAAAAAACAAAAATCTGCTTATTTTTGAAAATTTTACATTTTGTAATTTTTGAATTTATTTTACAACATTTAGCATAAAAAAAACTACATTTGACTTATTTTTACAACAATTTCTAAATAATATCATCTGAAAATACATGCCCATACATTTTTGTAAAACCACATATGGCATATATAACCCCTGGCAGATTTTATTTCTTTGTGTTTTAAGGTTATTATCAGAGTTCCACGGTGAGAAAGCAGTTCGTATGTTTGTGTTTGTCCAGCAGGGAGGCTGCAGGTTGCGGTGTTGTAAACCAAGCTGCGTCTTCACAATGAAGACATGCCATATTGTATCGATCTGTTGTGACTGAACAAAGAGTAATCGAGAGAAAAACAGGAATATGGAAACCTGCGCAGAGCACCTCGCCTCTGGGTCCAGCGGTGTGTGGTTTGTTAGAAAGCAGAAAAACATCTTAGCACCAGTTTAGTGCCATTTTGTGCAAAATTATAGAGAACAAAAATAGCACACGATAGGCGCTCGTGCCACTCAGTCTTCTACACAAGGTGTGTGCGCTCCCATTGTACCATACATTCCACTGTTGTAGCAGCCATATTCACATGCTTGACACTAAACCTACATATTAGCATTGGACGCTAATCTACAGATCACTTCACTCTTCTCCGACACAAAACACTCCTTCGGTTTTGAGCACGGACTTGTGCAAGGAAATGAAACACTATAATCACAGCCTCTCCGCGCATACTCTGGGAAACACAATGAGCTCTCTGGTAATGGTTTAAGGAGAATCGTGTCACATGGTGGCTAACTCGTCTTATAGATCAGTATTGATCTCCTCCTAATTACGACAATGACGGCACACAATGGCTGGTTTTATCAGATCCCAGATAACGGATTTCTGAGTAAACGTTCCTGCATTATGTCGCGGAAAGCATCTTAACAGGCACAAAATAGTGGTTTGTGCAATTTTGCTCTCATTTTGCACAACATGCTCTCAGGACGCATAATGAGTCTAACACCACCATGGTTTTTTTTCTATTTATAAAATCAACTGTATTTTATTACATTATTCCTATTGACTTTATTATTGGGTCTTTGCTTGACTCCAAATTGGCTGTTTTTTTTTCTCTCCCTCTCCACGCTTGCAGCCCTGGAGGATTTTTCTTTTTTTAATGCAGGGTCCCTCCTCTAGCAGGGAGAGCTATTCAGCCGGCTGGTACGGGGTGAATGCAGTCGCTCTCTCTGTAAACAATAGACGCTTGACCCCTGGCACAGACGCACATAAAACTCCAGTGCCTCTCGTCAATGGACCGCTGCCTTTAACATTATTCATGGGGAGGAGAGCGCTACGACAAAGGTATGATGCAGGACCTCTTCCTCCATTAAATCCACAAGAGAGGCACGTGCGCCTCAGCGCTGGCCAATGGCGAGACGAGCGCTCTCGCCTTGCATTGGTATGGGCTGTATGTCTCTAATAGCTTTGACATTCACACTGTCTTTAATGGAAATGACAAATTGGACAACCTCGTCAGCGTGTAGCGTCCATTCCCCGAGAGGAAGAGGCTGGATCTGAGTATTTTTTTATTGGAGTACAGGAGCGTAGAAAAAGATCAAGACCTGCGAGGTTCAAACAAGATGTCTTACAAGAGATAGTCTGTAACCCTCCAAACTTCCACCAAGATCTTTAACCGAGCTTTGAATTCGCTCCTTTAGACTCATCTAAAAGCCTGCTATGGACCAAAACAACACTCCCCTCACCTCTTCCGCCTCATAAATGTTCCCGGCAGCTTGAATTTTAAATGTACTTCTGACTCCTGTCAAAGCTCGAACTGACACCTCTCGAGCATCGGGACTTTTCTGAGGTGCTCAGAAGGTGGAGTGAACTCCCAAACGTTGGAATGGTTGAATTGCTGTCTTCAGACTTAGATTGAAGACTCTCTTCCCTGAAAGAAACACTTCATTTCAGAAATCCTCTTGTAATCTCTCTAAAGTTCTAATACAGGCTTCAGCAAGACCACTAATACTGCCTTAGACAACCCCTGTAACATCTTTAAAACTAAGTTGTTCTGGATGGAAGTGTCTGCCAAACATCTGACTTCTGTTCGTGTGGGTGATAAACTCTGGAATTACTGGTGTTGATGATTTTAGGACCAGTTTCTGAATTATAGTTGATATTAATGGATTCAAAATACAAGAATAAAATGGTGGTACATTGCTATAAAATTTGATGCATATTTAGCAATGAACAAACATTTAATCTATTTAACGATTGCGGTAAAAATGCAAAAATTACCCCACACCTTCGTCTTGGACTCAGCTTTATTAGTTTGTTTGTTTAACACAAATAAATACAAAAATTCCAGTCTGTGTCATACCTTAAAATAAGCATTTCACATTAGCCATTTGTTGTGTTTGATTTATTGTCCCAGATATAATTGTAATAAATAATATTGTCATTTTAAAATTACTCAAAGCCACTTATCTAAAATAAAATAATCGGTTAATGCAGTTACACCCTTTAAAGGGCAGTGAAATTTGAGCAAACAATAATTACGTTTATTCAGACATTGGAATTGTAATATTAAAAAAGTGTAAATACACCAAATAAATCAAACAAACCGTGAACCTGAATTGAATGAATGTACAAACAAAATATAAATAAAATAAAACCACAAACAAATCAACACAATGGGCTCAGAACAAAGAGACCACAAAAAAAAAAAAAAAACAGACCAGAATAGAACGGTGGCTAAAATACTGGTGACATTTATTCTTGCGTAAACAAACACATCAGTAAACACAATGGGCCAACCCGAGGTCAGCCAGGTTTTGAGTTATTGATGATGTATTTGTTGTGACATGCCTGCCTTAAAACGGGAAACAGTTAAATCTCATGTTGTGCTATGTGTTGCACCAAATAAACAGTATTGGGCAACAGCCAGAAGTGGATGTGTTTTTAAACCAGAAAGGAAAATGCGTGTAAGCTTCTGGAAGTGGATTTTCTTTTTCACTGTGATGGATAGAGACTAACCAAAGGAGCTCCACAAGAAGAGCTGACAGTAGTAACCTGTTTACACTAAACAAGGTCCTGCAAAGTTTATTGGGTTCTGGTTCACTGAATGCTAAAAATGGCCGCTTAGGTACTGAAACATAATACTGAATAACCCAGAATAATGAATGCAAATAGAAAAATATAGGAATGCGTAATCAGAATGCTTAGATACTGAAATTTAGTGCTGAAAGGCGCAAAATTAGTAAGTAGTTTAAATGAGTAACGGACAAGTACTGAATTTAAGAACCCAGCCCCAAGCTAAACACAGTCCTATTTCCAAGTGGACGACAAATGCAATTCCTGTCCAAATACCTGTACCCAAAACACTAACCTTAATGTTGAGGTCATTTTATTTTAGGTACTGAAAATACTGAATTTCAGTATCCAGCTCTAATGTCCCATTTTCTAGTAGATGGCAAAAGAATGAACCAGAATGTGAGTCATTTTATTTTGTGGAGTATTGTACACATTAAAAGAATCTTGTCTTGAAGAGCCACACATGTATGACGTGTAACACACCTTACAAAAAATATAGGAAATATATATATGTAGGAAATTCCCAAACATAAATATTTAAGCACTGAAAATATTGAATTGCAAAGACTCAATAACAGACAATGTCCCTTTTCTAGCCTTTTCTAGGAGTGTGACATGTAACATGTAACTGAAAATATTTCCAACGCTCAAGAAAAAAATAATAAATAAAAGTTCAAAATACCCTTTGTCCACTGGATCGTCCTGACCGGGACCAGGCGGACAGTCGTTATCCATTTGCTCCAGGAGCATAAAGAGCGCTTTGCTAAAGCAGGTCAGCTGAGATGATACTGAGACATCTTTTACTCAGACTCTCTCCAGCGGGGCCTGGGGAGCCTGCAGGCGTCCGGACTCCATCATTGGCCTGGAGTGCTATTGATTCTTTATTAAGCCACTGAGCAGTTCAGGGAGCATCCTTGAGAAAAAGGTGGCATTTATCTGTTGTGACAAAGTGGCGCTCAGGCTTCGCATGAAGATTTCTGCCTTTAAGGCCCCCCCCTTAAATCTTCACTGTTGTGATTCATACACACGGGTGTTTTAATAGTTTTATTCTATACTGAAAAATCCCTGTTAAATAATGCACTGTAATCTTTCATGTACGGTGTAGGAAAAAAAAACGAGTGTGGTAGAGAATAAAATAATGTTATTTACATATAAATTATCAAACATATAACTGCATCAGTGTCATGAGGATTTATGAATTAAAAGAAAGGAGTAACTCCTCTATTCTGTGTAATTAATTTATTAATAATCTGTTAGAAGGATTTGATTGTGTTTAAAGTGTGTTAAAATATTTAACGACGGGTTCTTTCTAAGACGTATATCGCCATATTGCCAAGTCATGGAGGCCTTGGTGTGGTGTCATCTGGAGCAGTGTAGTCCACTCTGTTCTGTCCTCATTTCCCTCTAGTGGCCTCCCTGTAGCAGAGAGAGGAATGTGGTGATGAACATATGCCCGTCTGGACGTCAGCTCCTTGATTATTGGATATAAGAGCCCTTTTCCCTGCTTTACAACAATGGTCGAAGTGTGGGGAGGGCCGATGTGTCATAAAACACGAGTGACCTTTGCCTACATGTAATTGTCATTCTGGAACATCCCATCAATGTTTAATGACAGCTTGTCAGTTCTCCTGGTGTTGGTCATTTTATCCACTGCTTGATTTTCCTGCTCAATATTCATCCATATGATTTATTGATCCATCGGTGGCCGTTTATTCACTGAGCACTTTCCTAAGATGCAGTTTGAAAGAGTGCAATTTCCTTGTGGAATAATATTCTGCATTATTTAAGGTGGTTTTCCGTTTGAAAGGGGGGTGTCATCTGAAAACACAGCGCTTGTGGAACTAGCAGTCAGTGGACATCAGGATGACTCTTTAGGGGTTTTTGCATTCATGAGCATATCCTTCGTGTTAAGTCAGTGCTTAAAGAACACAGACCTACTACAGTGCTTGGAGTTTGTCCTGTTTCATTGGATTTGGGTCGGAGTTTAAATGGAATGAGGGTTTGATGGCAGGTTTTAACTGGTTCAACTCTGATTTCTCATCGAGTCGATAAGTCAACACGCTTAAAAGTTGTTGGAGAAGATAAATGCCAGGAATAATGAATATCACTTTGTCCTTTCTGAGTCTACTTCCGAATAAAAATGGCTCTGGTTCAGGTGAAATCCACCAGTGGAACTTTTTTCGCAGGCGTCGGTGTGGCGGCGGCGGCGCTTTAAATGAGGGTTAATTAACGCTGAAATGTTCTCTCTGCAGCCACAGCTGTGGCATAATTGATAGAGTGCTATTTACCTTGCAAAGTAAAATTATGCATGCAATACACTTAAAAATATACAATTACAGCCAGCTAGTAATGTTGAAAAGGTTGTGTCGGTTACATTTGCGTGATGTAATTAATGTTACTCAGAACAGGGAAGGGGGGGGCAGAATTGGCAAGTACATGGCACAAATGGGTGAGGTTAGAAATTTTAAAAAGAGGGGGTGACAATTAGTGTGGGTTATTACATTTTTGGGTTGTTCTGCTTATAAAAATGTAGTTTGAGGAGCGTCTGTTCCTAAAGCTTTCTGTGTACAGCTCCAAATATTGGTTTGGGGATTATTTTATTTCTTTTGGCTTTCGCCGGCTTCAAATGTAGTGCTCAAGTCTTTCAAATAAAAAGGCATTCCACTTCAATTTTGCAAAAAAAAAAAAAAAAAAGAAATATTTTAATTCTACTGGTTTGAACCTCCAATAGAACCGTTTACAAACACTCCTCAGAATCAAGATGTGCACAAATCCCACGCCTGGCTGATTTGAACATGAATAATGTTGAGGCAAGTGTGGGGTGAATAATTTTACCAGGCCCCTTTCCACTTGCTTAATCATTGATTTTATATGTAGCAACTATGTATTTCCATTTAGGTAGGCTTTATTTTCAGACAAAAAAACTCCCCCCTCCAGTAACAAGTCATGGTCAGGCCATCTTTTGTTATTCGCAACTGGTCTTCCTCACCTCTACAACAGTTTCCATTTTTTTTTTAACACCAGCCCCCTCAACCCCCCACTCCCCCAGTCTTGAATCCAGGGGAGGTGAGCTTGAGGTGGAAGTCTCGCAGAACGCAGGGAGCTGGGGCGAGCGAAAGGGACTACACACGCCATCCATTGGCCTTTGTATTGATTCGCAGGGGTGTTGAAAAGGGCTTTGGTCATGCCCTTACCAAAGCATACTAATTTGCTCGATCAAGTCTGTCAGAATATCGACTGGGAGGAGGTACGGCTCGCGGCATTGTGCTCCCTTCAGCGGGGGAGCAGCGCCATGAAACAGGATTACCAGAGGTCACGCCGGCAGTGAAAGGATGTCCATCACTTTCTGTCTGCGAACACAAAGGGGCGGGAACTGGGACGTGATTGAGATGTAGAAGACGAGAGGAATGGCGGTTACGGGAAAAAAAAAAATGAAACAAGGAGGAAAACACTTCTTGCATGCAAATGATTGGCCTGTTAATGTATTCATGGCCCTCTCGCAGATTTTTAATCATGAGGCGTGCTCACCAGTCCTCCAAAGTCTGGGCTTTGAAATGTGTGTGTATAGGTTTCTTATTTAAAAAATAATAATAATTTGGGGTGTGATGCTGATTGCTGCTATAACTAAGTGAGGGAGTGAGAAAAAAACAAGAAAATGACCTGAGTGCATTCCAAAATTTTTTTTTGTCTTCTCCTGTAAAGTTATTTTGGAGATGCGTTTTTCATTGGACTTATGTACTTTGCTGACCCACCCGTCGAATACAGAATTTGATCCACTGCTGGGAATAAAATATTTAACATTAATGTGCGTGGCTCTCCTCCTCCGTAACGCTGTGATGGCACTGAACTTGCTCTTGAATGCCATAGTGCCGTTTTTAAGATCGTATTCTCGGAGCACTGGAATATTACATGCTCCTCAGTTTGAGGAGGGGGTGGGGTGGGGTTGAAGAATCTGGCAACCATGCTTGGAACTCTCTGGCATGCTTTATTTTTTTGCTCTTTGCCTCATTCCTGCACAGTGCTGACATCAGGGTTTGCCTCAATGCTCAAGATTAGGGCTGGACGATAATTCGATATATATCGCAATATAAAATGGTTCCATAACAGCGATATGATTTTTTTCAATATACGTTGTTTACAGCATCTGTCACTGACTTCATATCGATATCGGAATTATATCGTATCGACCACAATTAAGAAATATATCGTGATATAAATTATGGCCGTATCGTCCAGCTCTACTCAACATAAACCACCCAAGTCTGTCGTGGTTCTGAGACTGTGTGGTTTGAATCAATATATTAATTACATGAAGGAAAGCTGGTATATCTGAAATTATGCCCCCAAAAAACATCTATTTTGTCCTGACAGCTGGGAGTACACTTCTCTGAGCACATTTTTTATAATGTCAGTACTTAGAAGAATGAAAAAGCATAAAAATTTGTTTGGATTTCTTTGGCCCTAATGTCATTTCCATATAAATATTCCCCGTGTGTGTGTGTGTGTGTGTGTGTGTGTATTATACATATGAAGTCACACTGCTCTATTGGAGACCACAATAAAGATCCTCTCCACCTACCTCCATACCTTCCTTGTATTAGAGTGTATAAATGGCCTATTATGTTGGTGTATTGTTGCCAGACCATGTAACTCCAGCTGGTAAACATCCAGCACGTCTCTTTGTTGAACAGATTTCCCTTTTTTTTCCCAGCCCTGTGACTCAAACAAATACCCAGTTAGTCATTATCTGGCAGGGTCCTGATTGTGCGGCTCTTTATGGCGATGAGGTCAAATACTCTTACCTCTAAAGGTGAGACATCTGCCGACGCTTCCTGGCTCATGGCGAGGGCTCGGGGCTAGCTCACCCTCTCTAACCCTCTCTAACCTGATCACATAGGTATTTCCCTTTCAGCTCGCCCTCCTGCTTTGTTTGTTTGATTTGCTGAGCAGGTGTTTTATCACCATTAAAGACTCCACCTCCACCCGGCTCCGAGCTCCTAGCAAATACAGCGAGCGGACAGTCAAGTCATGCAAGTGATTATTTTTTTCTTTCTCTCTCTCTCTCCACTCTCTCAATGGAACCATCTGGTGACTGAACGACAAACGAGAAAAAGAGGAGGGGAAACACAAAGTGCGTCTCTCTGTTTACCTTCGCCTGCATTATTGTGTTTTGGGGGAAGGCATTTTCTCTTTCCCTGGAGAGACCTCTGTGTTTGTTTTCTTTTTTTTTATAGACAGGGTCACACTGGACAGTCGCACATTTAGAAGCGAACACCTGTCGTGTGTCATCTGCGTCTAATCTGACCTTATAAAGGTGAGGTTAAGAGTTAATGTGAAGCTTGAAATGACTAAGATGAGTCTTGATTATTTTAATGGATGTGTGTATGTGGTGTTTTTAATGTTATGGACAGGTCTAGGGTCTGAGTGCAGAAGAAAAGAGAGGTGAGACCTGTATTATTTGACTCTGGTTACACACACACACACACACACAGAGCAGACAAATAAACCAAACGAGAACATAACAATAACCACTGAGATGTTTAAAATGATCTAAGGACAACTTCATAAATAATCACCTTATGGTTTCACATGCAATATTTAATTTAATGGTAATATCCCCTCATTTTTATTTAATCCTCATTTCTTTTCTATAAACAATAACTAAAATAATACGTACATTTACCTAAAACATGCACAGATTTAGAAAATATTAATAATAACCTACAAATTCATATAAAATAACTGTTTGACTGTGTTTTACATTTTTAAAACAGGAATATTGATATTATTTACTCACCCTACTCTTTAATTCTGTGTAATATGATCTGAAAAATGTATTTAAGAGCTTTATTATGTAAGATGTATAATTAAAATCGCTGATCATATGTTTAAAATTATGCATACATTTTATACATAGGTTTAAGAGGATGCCAATTAATACAGTGGAATAATTCTATAATTAATGTTAACACACACTTTCAGAAAACAGATACCAGCCTGTCATGGGTACGACGTCATTATAAAACAAAAAATTACCTTATTTTGATACGTCTTTGCGTTTTTATTCGTACATTTTACAAAACGTTAATTGCGTATGAAAAAGGTAAAACTATGTGAATAGAGATTTGGTTTGAATTTTAAGGCCATTGTTGTATCTTTGGGACACATTTACGCTGTTTGTACCATCGTCATATCCTGAGGTTTTCATGAATTCGTTTTTTTTCCCCCTGAGAGTCCTCCCAGTTGTTGGGACTCACTTTTGTATCAGAGGCAGCCTCAGGCTCTTAGCCTTGACGTGTTTAAGGCTGTGTTTGTTTTGGATTTTTCCAGCGGTGTCAATGAATGGACATTTATCCCAGCGCTTATTAAACCGAGCGTTATTCTACACCACTACATATAATTATGAAATTGATGATAATTACTGTGCGACTCATTAATGACTCATTAGGCTATTATGTTTAAGCTCAATGGCATGCAAATCAGTTTGAATGAACGCAGGAGAAGGAGATAAATACTGAAAACATAATCGCAAAGAACAACTGATTAATTGTGATAGCGGCTGTAATTAAATCTTAGCGAGAGCTAAAACCAATAAGTGATTTTTCCCGAGGAGTTGAGGGACGTGGAACGTGGCCTGGTTGTGGACGATTGTCTTTTTTTTATATTCCAATATTTACTGTTTTTAAAATATACTTTACTGTTGCTTTTTTTTATATACAATTTAATTATCATACATTGCTCAGAAACACAGGAGGAGCTTAAGAGGCACACACACATGACTTAGCTATGCATTCTAATAATAGTAACAAGATCACTGTTAATAATAATAATAATAATAATAATAATAATGGTTAAACAATGGTAGACACAAAAGTGAATATAAATTAATTACCAAATATAATACGAAATAGTATCTTAATGCCTTTTGTAACGAATAGTTGTTTTTTCTCGCTTGTGAACTATCTACATTTTTCAGTTTTGAAGAATAAAACCAGCTACATTCTCTCAGCGATGTTCATAATTGTAGATGAGCATCCCTCTGTACACGCTTCGGCAGCCAGAGCTATGATCATTCTAAAAAAAGCCTGAACCTCGTGGTCTGAATGATTTATTTACAATGACTCGGTCCAAGTGGGAAGCCCCTTTCATGTTGATTGATCACAGTAACATGCTGCAGATTTAATACCACAACAGAGCTCTTTGTACTAATAACCCGGGGACATTAAAGCTCTCGCCGATGTTTCCTTTCACTCCAAAGTGTGCAGTTGTAGCTCAAGTGCGCAAGGGGACTTGCTTTATGTCTTTCTCAAGAAGCCGTCCACAAACTGTTTCTTCTAATGGCAAATTATCCCTGTTTCTATTTCCTGAAGCAGAGCCTCCTGCAAACTGATGTATCTGTCCTCCGAGGGTTTACAGCCGCATTATGGCATTTTAAAATATTAATATGAGAGTGCATTTAGCTCAGAGTAGCAGGGCTGGGTATTCTCTCGTGGCTTTCATTTAGGTCACAAGAGACGGCCTGGCTCTCCCCCCCCTCTCTCTCTCTCTTTCTCTCTCTTTCCATATCTCTTTCCCTTTTTCTCTCTCTCTCTCTCTCCATACCCCCCCCTCTCTCTCTCTCTCTCTCTTTCTCTCCATATCCCCCCTCTTTCCCTTTCTCTCTCTCTCCATATCCCCCTCTCTCTTTCTTTCTCCCTCTCGTTCTCTCTCTCTCTCTCTCTCTCTTTCCATATCTCTCCCTTTCTCTCTCCATACCCCCCCCCTCTCTCTCTCTCTCTCTCTTTCTCTCAATATCCCCCTCTCTTTCTTTCTCTCTCTCTGGTCCTTGTTTTCCTGATTGAATTGAACATGAAGAGATCACTCCTTCCATTGTATTCTATCTTTCTTTATCTTCCCAGTTGGTGACAGGTTTTGGATGTGGGGGAGATTTTGATAAATGTATTTATTTCTATGTTTTTATATTATTTATATAGGGGGCGGTGTCCCACACTCTTCCACAGTCGTCAGGAACTGAGCGACAGTTTCGGAGAGTTGCCCTCAGCAGCTCAAACGCTGATCAAAACAGACTGCGTGTCACATCCTGTTACAATACTGGCCGCATCGTGGCATCCTGGGACATGTGAATAGGAAACACATACGAGGATCCTCTCATCCAATCGCAAGTCTCAGGGCGAGGAGCTTAGCTGCTAATGTTAGCCCATGGCTTTGTAATGGGAACTGGGGCACTAGCAACTTGTGAATTGTTTTGGCATAAAGACAGATGAAGTGATATTGAACTCCTGCGTTCTCATGCTAAACACGTGTCAGGACCAGGCTGTTAATGTCGTAACCGCCTTTGAGGCAGTGTAGGTTCAGTTGTCACTGATTGTAACGGAGCGTGAGGAGTACATTAGCGTTGTATGTACAGCTGGCAGAAGTTGTGTATCAGTCAGATGTGAATCATCAGGATCAACAACCATTTTCTCTTCCATTAGACTGCTCTTTAAAACTGCCAAGTTCAGATTCACAGCCAAAGCACATTTGCATGTAGATGTTGTTGGAAAAATCTCAAAAATTCTTCAGAAAAGCAACTTCACCGTTCACAGCGGGAGAAGGGGGAAAAAAACCCTTCTTTGCTTACTAAGTACGTTACTAAAGCGGGGTTTTATCGTCAGTCGTTTTGGAGCATTTCTATTGGTCTCTTTGTTGTAAACAGCACCTGTCATGACAGTCACTCACTTTCTGAGCTCAGGTAACTTCTAACGAAAAGGATGGCAGCACACTTTTATTTATGTCATGAGTCTAACTTCTGCCTGTTGCTGTAAAACCTAGAGGGCATTGAGGAGTATCCATTCATTCATTAATTCATTGTCTGTAACTGTCTTATGGTGGGTCCAGAGCTGAGCTGGAATGACCGGAAGCAAGACAGGAACACACCCTGGACGGGGCGAAAGTCCATCACACACCTCGGGTCACTGCCTGAGATGTTTGTAGTGTTTGTTTGTTACTTGAAATTGAGCTGTGGGTTTCATCGGTTGAACTCAGTGAGTTTTGACAGGAATAAAAATATCCAGTCAAAGGACAAAACACGATGATTCAGTAATTTTAGAACAATTAGTAGATGGGAATAAACCTACAAATCATGTACAATTGAAAAGCTTTAAAGGCTAAGTACCAGCGATATGAAAGTGTCAAACAAATAAATACAGTGGAGTTTGAGTTCCTAACTTGTGTTTATTGATCGTCAGAAAACATGTTATTTCTTACTAATTCAAGGAATAAGGTTTAAAAGACCGTTGGTCCCCCCCCCCCAAACGGTGTTGGGAAACTCTAATAGGCGTCTTGCCTGTGACATAGATGGTGGATAACAACTCTAGAAGCTGCACTTAATTTAATGTAAAATAAGGAAAAGGTGTGTTGTTTGTGGCTGCAATAATTCAATGTACAGTGGGACATCTGTGCACAAATGGCCCAAAGATCCCAAAATATCCAGAAAATGGACTAAATTTGTCCACTTTAAACGGGCACTTTGGAAAGGACCATCCGCTCACTCCGTTATCTGTAGCTCATTTCACTGGCGCTTTTCCAACAATATGGGCATGTAAGGACACCAACGAAAGGTGTTTAAGAGCCTCTGTAACATGGAGGTAAACAGGGTAAGGACACTTACTTCACCTGTTTTAGTTGGTGTTAGTTAACGTTAGCTTGACTTGCTAAACTCGGTGGCTCAGATTATACTCGGCTACGTAGCTGCATTACGGAGGTTTATAGTGTCGGATGAATTCGAGTTCGACTTCGATCACATTTACAAGAATAACGGTACCTCTAAATTTGAGTTTAGCTTATTGCTAGGCTATTGTCATGAATAATGTTGGTTATTTAGCTAGCTAGATACTGTCATAACAGTCAGTCATAACGGTGCTTTACCGCGGCGTTGTTCAGCTGTTGTCCACCAGTGACGTCACGGTCGCGTTCAAGAATTTCCGTAGCGAGCTCGGGTTTTTCCGTCAATTTAATAAAATTGTCAGTTTTAAAGCAAAATAAGCTGCTATTTTCATTTTAATTCATACTTATATATGTCAGTAACTACAATAATGTGAAATATTCATGGAGGTCCATTAAGTGGTGCTTAGCCTTTAAAAAAACTAGATTCAAAAAGTGAAACGATTTAAATAATTAGCTATCAGTCATCAGTACTTCTGAGAATAAAATAAATGTGGACGACCGTGAGACACAGGACTACTGTGTAATTTGATGATACTTTGAAGAGGGTGGTGTCCATTAAACTTCATTGACTCCTCCTCCATCATGTCATCGTCTTCTTCATTTGGCGAATATTTGGAGGGTGAATATATTGTAATATTCTTGGAGCCAATGCGACAGTTGTTGTGGTTTGCTTTGAGTCTTTGCTGACGGAATAGACAGAGAGATGTGTTTAAAAATGGATCGGGT
The DNA here is from genome assembly GCF_029633855.1 of Hoplias malabaricus. Taxonomy (NCBI): domain Eukaryota; kingdom Metazoa; phylum Chordata; class Actinopteri; order Characiformes; family Erythrinidae; genus Hoplias; species Hoplias malabaricus. The sequence goes on from NC_089819.1 coordinate 24,231,852, forward strand.
AACATCCACCTTCTCTCTGCCTCTTAGGCAACTCTCATTCCACACCAGTGTTTCTCTACAAAATCACATTAAATGAAGGAGAGTGCAGCAGGCGAAGGACAAGCATCAGTGCCCAGTACAGCGCAGCATTCACTTCGGTTCTGTTCTATTCACTGGTGATAAATATTAATAAAAACTCATAAGAATGTTTGACATTTTCCAGCAGTCCATCGTTATGTGTTGAATATGTAAATGTACCTGTGGTCCATCAGTGTTTACAATTGTGTGTGTGTGTGTGTTTACCACAGGAAAACAATCATTAGCCAGGACCAAAAAGCCAGGAAAACACATGGCGTACCTCCAAAAAAATATTTAAAAGAGAATATATATATATCTTAATTAATATTCATCTAAAATAAGGAAACTAAATGTTGATGGTTGATCCTCTCATTATTATATTGTTATACAATGTAAAGCAGTAGTGCAATTTATAAAAATAGAAATGGTAAAAAAAAATGTAGCTCCACTTCAGTATTAACATTTATTTAAAAAAAAAAAAAAAATACCTGAATGAATGAGTTCATTGTTTGAGCTCACGTCTGGACGAAAAGCCCAGATCCATAATGCATTAATATTAAAGATGTCAGTTCTGCTGAAAGTTGCTTTAATGTTTCTTTTAAATCATGTTTAAATCATGAAATACCTGTAAATTGATCTGTGAAGAATCAAGCTACTTTTATTTAAAGGATATTTTTATTCACACAGAAAAATATGAGAAATATGACCATATTTGACCATGGATTTGTTTTCTAAATATTATTAAAAGCTGTGCATTTTGCAAATGGACCCAGATCATTTTCCTTGCAAAACCTCAAAGAGGAAAACGTGGGTATCTTTTACGCGGCACTTAAATCTGCTGCTTTGATGGCGCTTACAAAAATAAGAATATGTACTGTACCTGTGCTGATCATGTTGCAGGTCATAACATCCGATAGCTTCCCCATTCAGCTCCATTCAATAAGGATTGCATTATTGTGATTCAGAGCTGTACACAACTGTCCTTTTGTGCAAAACGTGTGAACCTACTTTTTTTGTCTGTGTGTGTGTTTGCTTTTATGAGATGGAAATCACAAAGTGTATGCAAACATAACAGTGCAGTATGTTAATCCAATTAGCACAAACACATCAAAAGGTCCTGGCTTTTACTGTGCTGTTTTCAGATCACAATTCATGACAGCGAGAGGCAATACAATAAAGAACTTGGCAGCTGAGGCCGTTATTCTCTTGGCAGAGAACCTGAAAGAGAAAACAGTAAATAAGCTAAGACTACGCTTTGTCACGGTGGAAACATATCTGCTCCGCTATTGATCATCAGCTGTGTGCCGTTTGTTTTTAGAGAATACCCTGGAAAGCGACGGATAGCAGGGTTTTTTTCATTAATACGTTTTCTTTCTTTAAGTTCGGTCCACGTTCTGATCCACATTAATCCCAGAACAGTCTGGAGTCTGTACAGTCCTCGACTCTTGGTTAAATCACAAGTCCTGCTTTTGTAGATCAGCCCTCGGAAGGGTTCAGTGTTTGTAAACACACCTATACACTAACACCTTATGTATGTATTTTTCTTCACAGTTTAGAAACGGTCCAATGCTGTTACGTCAACATTGAAAATGACCTGCTAGAAATAGAGAGCTGTATCACCATAATCTTATGAGCCAATCGGATGCAGTACGTTTCCAGCAACAACCTTTATTTGACTGGTTCTATCAGTGATTGTTGCTGAATGGACTTTATTTTGTCGAGGGCCAATGACAAGATGTTCATTACATGCTTTCGGACGCCACCCCACAGTACGCTACAGGCAGTCAGTACAGTTTCTTTGTGCAAATTAAATATTGGTGATACTCAACAGCAGAAATGGCACCAAACAGGAGATTACATTAATAAGGCGGCGTGTGATTCAGTGTGTTATTTCTAAAGGCACAGCCCCTTTATTCTGACACAAGCAGCCGCTAACCCCAGCTCTTGGTCCTAAATAATTGAGTGTGCACTCAGCTGTCTGGGCACTGTTATTAACAGGGGAGTGGAAGCAGACGCTCCCCAACTTGTCATGTGGCAAAACAATAATAGGACAAATGCCAGAAATTAGCTCCCGCGCTCATTACCAGGCTCCTGCACCTCCCCCAGCGTTCCTGCCGTGTTCACGACAACACACACAGGAGTTAGGATTACTGTCCGCGTCGCAGTGGTATTCCCTGTTCACATCTGGATCGCCTCTCTCTTCATGTCTCCATTAAAGTTTCAGGCTTGGCGCTGCAGAGACGGTTGTTCCAGCTCCTGTTCTACACACGGCTCTCCCTGAAGAAGCACAGCTGGAAGGCAGCCATGGGCAACAGCATGTCACACAAACATCGCACGGTCTCCAGGTGCTGCAGCGGCAAAGACACTTGTCCATTAGAACCTCAGGGGCTTCGCCGAACGGTACCTTACCTTCAAACTACACTTGTGTCTGTGTTAGAGGCTTTGCTTGGGTATAAGACCAAGTACCAACGTGTTACAGAAGGTGAATAGATGGGTAGAGTAACGTAGATCTGTACTCAGGTGAATGTACTTGTTAGTTGGGTAAAATAATGCTTGCAGTGTGAGGGAGAGTAACAAAGCTAAAGCCAAATTGAGAAGTGACTACCAAACTCTTTCTGAACTCTTTGGATTATTTTGGTCAAAATATAACCACAATGTTCCAGATTTTGAGCAACAAACAATTTAGATCAAGTTAAGAACGTAAAAGGTTGACTCCTTTTTAAATTAAATTATTGAATTAGTATTAAATGCCTTACTCAACATTCCTTTTAATGATATTGTGTTTACTATAAGTACAAACAGCACCTGAACCAGCCTTATGTCTGAAAAATATAAACATGCTGATCTTTTTAAAAAGGGAAAATGGGCTGACGCTTACTTTATAGAAAAACAATTGCATATACATCATAATATTGTTTCCCAATAAACCGCAGTTGGATCATCTTCCATTAATAATTCAGCCCGACCTACACTACGCTCTGCTAATGTGATGCATTGCACCAAACAGCGAATTTGAACACAGCCCACTTTCGTTTTCAGTGTGATTCTCCTCTTCACAAGATGCCAGAGAGTCCAAAAAGAGAACACAAGCCCTGCCGGTATGAGGAAGGAGCTGCCAACAGAGCCTACTTTCCTGCTTCCATTAGTCGTGTTTGCAATGTACTCATCGCGTGGCCCAAACCCATCCACGGTGGTGCTCATGGAAATATCTGAATGTGAGGTGAATATAATATCTCTTAATTAAAGAATAATTTCAAATGCACAGAGCTCTGCCTTTCATGAAGGCTGGAAATGGCTACTCCAGTCCCGAGAGATCTGAAGTGGTGTTTTCATCCGATCCTGGCAAAAGTGAATGTGCGCGTTCATTATGTAGTGGGCCACAGGGTTGCTAATGGATTTTGAATTAAGGGAAACATTTTTTTTTTCATGGACACAAATACAGGTGTATGCCTTTTTTGTCCCAGCCGTTTAAAAGCATGATTTTATTTGCTTCAAGTCAGTTGTGTGTGACTTTGGAGTCGGGGGCTCGAAAACGACCACCTGTGCAGAGATCATGGGTCAGAGATTGTCATTGTCTTCTAATCCAGATTCTTTGAATATTTCTGTATATTTTGATGTATGAGAAACCAGGCTGATGTATTGACGTCACATTAAAAGAACAGACACAAAGGCTCATTAATAATTTATCACACTAATACAGCACCAACACTGGGCTAACCTTGCAGCTTTACTAGAAAATCCAGTCAAGAGGTGATTTGAAGGTTTCAAAAATGTTATTTTACAATCAAATGACTGCAATTTAAATGAAGGACATGAGACTACTTTGCACTGCCAAGTGAAAAACTCAATCACAGTTTATTCGGCATGGCACTTTGTTTTATCTTTCCCAAAACTGATCGTGTACAAAGTCGATTATATATATCTCTTCTCGGCACCAGAGAATATACCAGGCCTTTACTTGTTAGGCATTTCCGTCGCTTCTTTATCTGCTAAGCCTTTTTAACTCAAGCTTGAAGGCTGTAATCTTCATGAGGGTTAGTCTTGTACAGTAAATAACACACATCTGGACAACGAGGCTTAAGGCACATTAGTGCCTCAGTCCAGATGAAAGGTATCGGCCAAATAAAGAAGACCCTACTTAGCCGGCTTTTTTTTCTTACACTTTTATACTCTCAGAAAAACTCCCAAACTAAAACTATTCAGTACTTTTAGTTAGGGATCATAATTATACCGTTACATCTTCAGGAATTTCTTTGTTTCTTTCTTTATTCGTTTATTTATTTATCAATCGATCAGTCAGTTCCATAATGAAAGCTTACAAATATTTACCTCTCCTTCTGGAGAAGAGGATGTAATGTACATTTTGGGAACATAGCTGGGCTTTAAAAGCAGTGTTGTACCTTTTAAAAGGTGCATTTAAACTGTTTGTGTCAATAATGTAACTTTACAGAACCAAATTTTTTGGGAGGGTATAATATCAAAGCCTGTGACACAATAGCTATCATGCTTTAAATTACTTCTGCCATTTAAAAATGTTACACTGCTCCATAAACACCCACTATGTGCAAAGTCTGACTTTGTACATAATACTCATTAATTTTCTGATCAGCTGAAGTTGTATTCGCCAACATTGTATTTGAAATGACCCTAAATGATGCAGTCAAAATATAACCAGTCAAAAATATAACGAGTCAAAATGTATCCAGTCAAAAATGTATCCAGTCAAAAGTATAACGAGTCAAAAGTATAACGAGTCAAAAGTATAACGAGTCAAAATATATCCAGTCAGAAATATATCCAGTCAAAAATATAACGAGTCAAAATATATCTAGTCAAAAATATATCCAGTCTAAAATATAGCGAGTCAAAAGTATATCCAGTCAAAAATATATCCAGTCAAAAATATAACGAGTCAAAAATATAACGAGTCAAGAATATATCCAGTCCAAAATATATCCAGTCAAAAATATAACTAATCAAAAATATACAACATTAAACTGTAATTTTTGAGCCTTTTTATTTTTGGGAAATATTGTAAAGTAACTCCAGAATGAGCAGCTGTGGGAAAACTGTGGCCCGTGTTAACATCATATTTGCCATTCATCCAGTATGAAATATTATTACAGAGCAGTGCTGATGCCAATGCCTAAGTATTGTGAAATTGATATAGTTTGGTGTAGCATAATGAATATAACACCACTGCTCCATAAATGGCAGAGCAGCTCAGGTAGGAAGACTCAGTGCCAATAATGGTCCTTGGTCAAGCCTCCTAACACTGCTTTAGCCTGTGGCTGTAACATGATTACAATTGTACGCTGCTTGGAACAGCTGCTTTAAATATAATATGTTTGTGTACCAGCAGCTCCCTCAGGACTGGAGAACCCTACGGTAGCAATAAAGAGGTCATCCTTTTAAAAGCTGCGTGCCCTACCTGTTCCAGTGTGTGCTCCCAGTGGGCGGAGGTCCTCCACAACACCACCGGCACCGTTCTTGACGGAGGAGAAGGATTGTAGAGTCCTCTTTTCCCCCGATGCTTGGCAACTCCGTGGCCAATCGAGCCGCTGCTTGGTCATGTGGAAGTGCCGGGCACTTAGCCTCCTTCTCCGAGTGTGTTAAGGTGCTCAAGCATGCTGAGCATCCAGCAGCTGCCTGAGCACCAGGCGTTGGTGCTTTTAGAGAGCCAGCAGGATCATATAAGTATATAATGTTCGTCCTGTGCAGAAGTTTGGGGGCCCCATATGATGTTTTTGGTGATTTTCTGAGTGGAAATAATTCAGTTCTGTTCAGAAGAAACACTGCTCCACACAGAGAGGGACCGATAGATAATGCTTTATTAATCCAAAAAGAAAATGCAGTTTTACAGCAGCACAACATATTATCGCATGCGCAACATTAATAAAAGTGTACGTAAGGTCTTTTAATAAAGCTGAAATTACAGGAGTGACGTGGTATAACATTTACATGAGAATCAGTGTCATTACTGCACTAACAAAAGGCCTGAGGTGGTTTTAAGGTGAGATAAGGTATGATAACACTTTATTGATCCCGAAGAAAAGATCTGGTATATCTGGATATCAACGTACCATTTACTTTATTTATTTTCTTACTTTAACACACACTTCTGTGTGGAGAAATGCGGGATGTTTAATATGTATTTTATTCAATAAACGTAAACGGTATAATATTATACTTGTTTAGTTCCTTTTTTATACTTTGTTAATTTTATAAAAAGGAGCTGGGCTCTTAAAATACGTTCATTTCTTATCATTTAGAAAATCAGAAAACGTGTATTTTTATCCAAATCTAATAATGTGCTTGAGGTTTATGTGTAGAGAGCTCCTTGTGCCATTAGGAAAAATACACAGGCATTCAGTATCTCATGATTAGGACATTATATTAACATGTTATGAATTGACCTTATGTAAAAATGTTAAATAAATCATTTAATAATAATAATAATAATATGAAAGTACTACCTTAGCTTTTTAATGTAGATTATGATCTTTCTGACTTCAAAACACAACTACACAATAAAGTTAAAGCTTCTCCTGTGGAACTCTTCAGCTTTTGTCTGCGGCGACTGCAGTAACATTGGTCTTTTCGGTTTCTGATGAGCTACAGTAACAATGACAAGGACACTGCAGCTGAGCCAAGAGTCAAGCTGCTTCCTCCACACTTCACGGCCATGGTCTGGTTCTCATGAGAGAAAAATATCACATCTCAAACCTGTGGAAAAAAAATCATAAGAGGCCCTGGAGAATGTGCACTGTATCCATACTATAATAATAATAATAATAATAATAATATTACACGCAGTGAACATAGCACAACATATTGCATTTTTCATTGATGTGAATTATATGATACAAAAATGTTGAGTCATTTTCTGTGGGATATGTATGTGCTCTATAATCAGAAAATAACACTTATATATTTATCAATTAAAGCACTTATGTCATAATTTCTTCATTTTCAGGAGATAAGACATATCCCTGTTCCACGAGGAAAGGTTAAATATGCCGAGAACATGGGACTGCTAACAACCACCCAAACCCTGCTGGACAACAGGACGTTTATCTCTCCACTGTGGAAACTGGGTAGGACACCATGGGTCTGAAAGAACGTGGATCTGACAAGAAACCTTTACTGAGAAAAGTTAATAGACGCCAAAGGAGAAGTCGGTCCAAGAGAACTCTGCATCCTGAGCACAGGCCACAGCGGGAAATGGGGGTGTGTTAAAATGTGCATTTACAAAAAAAGGTAGAGAACACTGGGGGGAAAAATAAAAAAATATATATAATTGAAAAGTATTTTTTTCCCATATGACACTAAAATAATTGAGAATGTCAAGGTCAATCAATAATTTATTGCCACATCAACCATCAGAGATTCATTCTACTCAAGACTTTAAAGGAATTCACAAATTCAAACACAAACAAGTCAATGCAACTTTAAAAAATTTAAAAAATTACCAACAAATGCAAATACGTTCTGAAGTGAGCGAAAATGCATGGACTCCTTCAAAATAGCGTGGTTGTCCATCTTCAAATTTTAGATTGTAAAAATAGACCCCTGGGGAGACAATTTTAAAAAGAAAGGTAATGGGACTCATGAACTCTTCAGTTTATAGTAACTAAAAAAATTTTTTCTTAAATAAGACAAGCGCCTACATTTTTATTGTGGTTTTCATAAGTTTTGACCACTTCATATATATTTCAGGACCTGTAAATTGTTTCTTTTACAAATTTGAAGGGTTTAGGGATAGCCTCTAGATTTGGGAATGTAACTTCAGACGGAAAATCAAAAAAAGGCCTGGATTTAAAAGTGGTTAAATTAATTTATTAGGATTTCTAGTGGTCCATTCGTCATTAAATATTCAGATCTGTGTTTTTCTTTAAAACTACTCAACTACTTTTTATCCTCCAAGCCCTAGATCATATAAATCGCCATCTTTTTCCTGAAGCTATTCAAACGGTCTTTACAATGTTTCATCTCATGATTGCAGACATTTCAGACACAGACTCTTGCTGCATTCAAAGTTTTCTTGAAGTTGTGCACACAACTTTGTCCACGTGCAAAACCACAAACAAAAGAACGGTGGTCTCTGACTAATGCACGGCGCTGTATAATATAAAATGTAATGAGTAAATATATAAACATTGCTGTCCTCTCTTTACTCTAATTCCCAACCCCAAAGCATTTTGTCTTCCGACATCTTTATAACAAATGATTGAACTAGAAAATGTCAGGAGTTTCCCAAGAAGTTACTTCCTGCGATCCATCATTAAACTCGCTGTCCTCATGGCGGAGGGAAAAGTGGACCGAGTCGTTTTTCCATCCTTTTTGGGGTGTTTAATTTATGACGGTTTCTATAGCGACTATCTTGTTTAAACACGACCCTTTAAACTTAAAAACCGTCCTCGGCGCTGAGTCCATTTGTAAATTCAGCTCCTCGTTTTGGTCTCGGTGCTCAGCTCCTCTTTGGGCCTGGGTCTTAACAGTTAGTCTAAACAAAGCATTCGTCAGCGTGTCATTTCAGCACCTCAAAATGATCGCTTCAAGTTTTTCTAGCATGAAGTCGAATGGCTCCTTTTTTTTTTTTTTTTTATCCCCGAGAGTAGGATGTCTGGTCTTTATCAAGCTGCACATGAGCAGAAAAAGCACTCTGTGAGAGTGTGTCAGGTGTGGTCTCAGCATAAACTCTGATAAACGTAGAGTCTACTCGGTTATAACCCAAATAATCTGACAAAAAACAAGTTAGCAGTAAACAAGCTGACGTTTGGGGGTTTTTTGGGCCTAAGTACTGGCCGTGTTTGTTGTGAGATTAAAGATTTTATCGGTTTTCAATCAATCAATAATGAAATAAACGGAGAAATTAATTTCACTGTTCAAATATTATAGCAGACCCAAAAAACGTTCATTCATTCATTCATTCATTCATTCATTATCTGTAACGGCTTATCCAAGTCAGGGTCGCGGTGGGTCCAGAGCCTAACTGGAATCATTGGGCGCAAGGCGGGAATACACCCTGGAGGGGGCGCCAGTCCTTCACAGGGCAACACAGACACACACACATTCACTCACACACACACGGACACTTTTGAGTCGCCAATCCACCTACCAACATGTGTTTTTGAACTGTGGGAGGAAACCGGAGCACCCAGAGGAAACCCACGCAGACACAAGGAGAACACTCCACACTCCTCACAGACAGTCACCCGGAGGAAACTCACACAGACACAGGGAGAACACACCACACTCCTCACAGACAGTCACCCGGAGGAAACCCACGCAGACACAGGGAGAACACACCACACTCCTCACAGACAGTCACCCGGAGGAAACCCACGCAGACACAGGGAGAACACACCACACTTCTCGCAGACAGTCACCCGGAGGAAACCCACGCAGACACAGAGAGAACACACCACACTTCTCACAGACAGTCGAACACACCAGGTCCCTGGAGCTGTGTGACTGCTTCACTACCTGCTGCGCCTCTGTGCCGCCCCCAAATAAACATGCTTTATATAAAAATATATAAATATATTAGCATTAATATGTAACCAAAGAAAACTGTCAGGTCAGCGACTGTAGTTCAGAAAGGGTTCAGTCTCAAATCCAGCTGTTCACATACGGCTAATGTCTGTGTGTTTGTGACATGGTTACGTAAATACGAAGGAGCTTACACATGAGTTCTGACACAAAACCCTTTCACTTTAACGAGTGATGAGCTGAACACGTAGCTACATCCTGTACCTTAAGCTTTGTTATTGCGATCCTTAACGCCATAAAATCTACTGTAATAACGTACACCTCTTTAAAAACATATATTGAATGTTGTTAACATGCTTTTGTAACTCACTTTTAAATGAATAATCTGTAAACCATTTAACAGGGAAGTATCCATCTCTCACTCCGTACAGTCACATGATTCGTAATGGTACCAATTGAGCCACAGCTACAGACTGAGTGTACACAGTTGTACAGAAAATGGGTCAAAGATAAGCATCCGTCCTAAGCCTCATTTGACATTTCACATTCAGACCTATTGACATGCGCATGCATAATTAGCGAAGAAAGCAACAGCAGACACTGTCAGTAAACACTACAACACAGTTCTCCTCCAGTCCTCAGTGTTTATTCACGTCACTCAATTATATCTGTGTTAGACTGGCATTATTTGGCAAATATCTTTAATATTCAATACATTCATTAATGAAAAAAGCATCCTAGAGCATAGGGCAACATTAATCATGGTTATTTTCCTTCGTAAGTCCTTTATTGTGGAGAAACCTGTATCTCCAACATGACGGTGTTTTATAGAACACAAGAAACTAACATTTAAGGCCAAGTTTATGTAAAAAGATTTGTTCCTAATCATTTCTGTAATTCTATAATAAACCAATAGCTGGTGCCTTTAATAAGAGTGAAATGTGCTTTTATGAATGTTAATTGGTGTCAAGGATTATATATAAACATGCTTATAGCATGCTATATTTGTGAGTCACACACACACACACACACCATTTTTAATCCTCGACTGGACTGTGATCATTTTAACTCATGACTCTTTGGTTCTAATATGAATTGGTTTTCCCTGACTAGTAGGGAACAGTAAATAGAAGGCCTCTGAGATGTCGTCCAGTCAGTTCTGTTCTCTGAGAGGGTCATAACATTAATCCTAATTATAAAGCCACAGAGCAATAGAGAAGTTCCCGGTGGTGACCTGACCTTGCTCTAAAGTAAACACTAAGTCACGAGGCCCAGGCTGTTTGTTTAGGCTGAGGCTCAAATGCAATCAATTAGCATGTATGAATAACAATGGCGTCAACTCATTAGCCTCACACTTAGCCTCCTCTCCTGACACTTACAGACTCGGCCCTCAGGCCTTTGGTGTCTGTCTTCATAAATATGCTGCGTCTCCTCAGATAAATTCAGCCCGAGCCACTATCCGTCATCCCTTCTGTGTGGCGCCTGACAGATGCGTCATTTTTTTTTTAGACGAGAAGGAGATAAGGGTGCGTTTGTAAGCCACTAATCCGTGGAGCAGTCAGTAATGCCCAATAAAGAGCAGCTACACTTGACAAGCAAAGGCCAGGCTTTCGAACAACACCAGAGTGTACACACTCCCCTCCTCCTTCCTCCTAATGGAGATTTTTCAGAAGGTAAAAATATCCTTAACTCAAAATGGAAGTGTATGTAGAAGCTTTTCTGATCCAGGGCAGCACGGTGACACCTGGGTTCCAGGTGCTAACACTGTCCTCGGGTGACTGTGAGGAGTGTGGTGTGTTCTCCCTGTGTCTGCGTGGGTTTCCTCCGAGTGACTGTTTGTGAGGGGTGTGGTGTGTTCTCCCTGTGTCTGCGTGGGTTTCCTCCGGGTGACTGTCTGTGAGGAGTGTGGTGTGTTCTCTCTGTGTCTGCGTGGGTTTCCTCTGGGTGACTGTCTGTGAGGAGTTTGGTGTGTTCTCTCTGTGTCTGCGTGGGTTTCCTCCGGGTGACTGTCTGTGAGGAGTGTGGTGTGTTCTCCCTGTGTCTGCGTGGGTTTCCTCCGAGTGACTGTTTGTGAGGAGTGTGGTGTGTTCTCCCTGTGTCTGCGTGGGTTTCCTCCAGGTGCTGTGGTGAAACTGCATTTCTAGGTGGATGGGCTGTGTGAAATAGTCCACAGGTGTGTGTGTGTGTGTGTGTGTGTGTGTGAGAGAGAGAGATGTCCTGTGATGCTCTGCTTAAGGTGCGCTCATGCATTGTGTCCAATGATTCTGAGTTGTCTCCTGACACTGAGACCCTGATCCGGAATTTCTGATTAATTTCTAGTTCCGTTCATGAACGCTAAACACAGAAAGCACAACTGTTATTTTGAAAACGTACAAAAATGGAGGGGTTCTGTGTTGGCGCCAGATCCTCACCACAGCTCTGTACAGGATGAAGTCGTTACAGAAAATGAACATAGTTTGGTTCCAACAGCAATGATATGTATTTATCAAAATGATCTATTTTAAAAACAGAATGATTGTATTACTCTGAGTGGGGATTCCTTTAATCTGAGAGCATTTTGGAGATCTTTCTCAACTGCTGAGTTTAAGAGATCCCACAGTGATCTGGCTTCACTACTTCTGTCTGTCTCTCAAAACGTTGGGCCAAGTCCAAAAAGCCTTTTTTTTAAGACTCCGTTTACATCCCCGGACATTTGTAAACACTTGCATCATGCAGTAAATCACAAATATCAGTTTGTTATAGACCTCTATTCAACCTCTTTAAGAGGTCACGTGTATTATGACAAAAATATGAAAACAAAACGACGTCCAGGAGAAGTTCACAGAAGCCAGCTGTCCACGTTCTGCAGTGACAGTGATCATGGCTCTGAGTGTAAAGAGCAGAACCTTCCCACAGTCTCTCTCCAGGCATGGCTTTGAGTATTCAGACCCACGGGCCCTCGCCTCATCTTTTGTTCCCTACATCGGAGTAAAGCAATGAGGCGACTGTCACAGGCAGATACTTAAGTCGGCGCATAAACGTGTTGCTTTTGTTGTGTGTTTAAAGTAGCGAAATGAGAGAGGAACACGGCGTCTCGAATTGAGGGCCAAATTATATAGGCTTTATTCAGCAGAACGCTCGGCAATGCACAGCTCCTGACAGAGAAAGTTAAGCCCTGACAGGTGAAATGATGAGATTCCTTCCCTGTCACATTTCTTCTGTCGGAAAGCAACGTCTCAATCTAGGCTTAGGCTCAAGGTAACAATCATAAAGCTGGATTTGCCTGAAATCGTCGGTAATCCTCTTGATAGCTGACCACAGACCCTCGCTCCATTTGTTTACTGTTAGCTCTCAGAGAACGAGCTTGATCCAAGGTTGTAGAAACAACAGTGCTTGGTCTTGTTTTGCTGATAGTGCTTTGTAAAGCAGCTTTTAAAGTGCTCTGAACAGTTGTAACCTTCACCGGCTTAAAAATGTCCAGCAGATCTCGTGCCGTGTGATCTAATAAAGAACGTAAACATATGGCACATCTAAAGAAGCTGGGCATTACATGTTAGAAGTGGGCAGTTTCACAACACACTACTGTCACAGTCAGGAAAAGGTCACCACAATCTTAGCTTTACAGTAGAAGGACAATACTTTTCCAACTTTTAATAAGACTTAATGGAACCAGACCCGGCTCCTTGGGTCATGTTGGATCATTCCTGTTGGTCCTCTTTGTCTGCTCCGTGTCAGATTCCAAATATTCCTAATTGTGAGCCGCTGAACGCAACATAAGCACTGATAATATCCATGGTTTGTGCAGGAAAGCTAGGCTTGACATAATATGAAATACTTTATTATATTCCCTACAGGGCGGCACGGTGGTGCAGCAGGTTAGTGTCGCAGTTACACAGCTGCAGGGTCCTGGAGGTTGTGGGTTCGTGTCCTGTTCTGGGTGGCTGTCTGTGAGGAGTGTGGTGTGTTCTCCCTGTGTCTGCGTGGGTTTCCTCCAGGTGCTCTGGTTTCCTTCCACCGTCCAAAAACACACGTTGGTAGGTGGATTGGTGACTCAAAACTGTCTGTAGGTGTGTGTGTGTGTGTGTGAGTGTGCCCAATGATTCCAGGTAGGCTCTGGACCCACCGCGACCCTGAACTGGATAAGGGTTACAGACAATGAATAAATGAATGAATGAATATTCCCTACACCTCCTGTATATACCGATCAGCCGTAACATTGAAAGCACTTGCCTGAGTACTTGCTCTGACTTATCAGTACATGGATTCCACTCCACAAGTTCTCAGAAGGGTTCAGGAATACTGACCGGCCTGCGTCTGCACAGCTCAATGCACAGCAAGCCGCAGAACACTGCGTGTTCTGACCTCTTTCTGTCAGAGCCAGCATTAACACGTGCTGCACTGGTGTCAGACCCGATGGCCTCAGGCACCCATGACCCTGACGTTAGTTAGTTAGTTGGTTCCAGTTAGTTCGCTGGTTGTCATCCTGCCAGCGGTTTTAATCTTGTGGCCGATTGGTGTAGACAGTGTATGATGTAAGCCAACGTTAATCACGGGAGAAGTGTGATGTACAGTAGCAGTGTTGATGATGACAGTGACGAGTCATAAATATTGCGTAGGTTATTTTTTTGTGGAAAAACTGGCCATGGTTAGGACATGAAATAAGACGAGGTACCAGCACAAGCCAATAATCCATTGCCTATTAGCAGTACACTGTGTGGACAAAGGTTTGGAGATCCACTTGTATTCATCTCCAATAAGGTTCACCTGTTGGACACTGTTGTCCTGTGTCTCAATAGCAGCTGGTGTAAACTCCACAGAAAGCCACGAAACCCAGTGGGAGTGGCCTAGAGCGCCCGCACATGACTGTAGCTCACCATGCTCAATATTAAACGGGCTGGATGGGATGCCTGTGGAGGAGTAGAACCACATTCACTGGGGTGATACGGGTCTATCCAACACCTTTGGGGAAAGCTGGAGTAGTGTTTGTGATCCAGAACCAATCACGCAACATCACCACCTGACCTCACTTATGCTCTCTGGGATGCCACCAAAATTATACAGCAATGTTCTAACCTCCAGTGTAAAGCTTCAGGAAACTGGCCACCCTCGATTTCAAAGGAAACGTTGGACAAGGAGGCCCTAGTTGAACATAACTATGTTTGTGATCATTGATCAGACCCTGGAACTGACCCTGAAGTTTGGCAGGAAACAAGGTCCTTAAAACAACAGCCCAGACGCAGCGCTCCATCAAAGCCAAAAATCCATAAATATTTATAATAGCTTCTTTGTCTGCAGCATTTTCTGTTCATTTTTTTCACCACAATAGAAAGATATTTTGGAAAACAAAAGCCAAACAAGGCATAACAACAACATAACGACCCCTCCTCCCCGCACTCCTCTCAGCCCGGTCCCTATTTAGATCAGATTAGCCGCGGCTCTTCGCTGGCTGCTGTCTATCCCTCTTATACACTCTATTGTCTGACACCAATATTTGGTTCAGTGATGGAGCTCCACCATTCGCTCCAGTGACACCCCTTTTTTCTTCTGTGCCTTAAGCTTGGCTTAGAGCTGCTCCAGCGTCTGCCACAGCCCCTGCTTTTGTTCGGGGGGTGATTTGTTTATATTCGCAGGCATTATAAACAACCTAAGCCCAACTTACTCTGCCTTTGAATAAAGCCTCTAGCCCACGATATCACTGTCGCTTTAGGAATCCGACGCTAAATACATTAGGAATCCGAGTCATCCCTCGGTCTGAGTGAATTCATGCGTTCGTATGCAAAGCTTTGAGCACCTTTTGGAGGAAAAAGGGGTCACTTCTTCTGGTGATTTTCCATTTTACCACACAATTTTAAAAGTTTGGGCACACAACGTTCCGTCACTCCTACAAACAACACACACATCATCGACAGAGAAAACATCTGGAAGCACAGCTGCACTGTATGTTGAATTACACAAAACAGAATAATAATCATGTGAAATATATCTTTAAAAACCATATATTTATTATATTTTACTCTTTATTTCCTCACGTTATTCAGGGTTTTTTTTGTTGTTGTTGTTGTTAAACAGATGAACAGAAATAATGCACTGAACCTAGTTCTCTGTTGAAGTATTTATTTTCACTCATAAAACCAACGAAAAAAAAAAAAGTCATGTGACCTGACTTGGGTGCACAGGGACAGCACGGAGAACAGGTGAAAGTGCCACTCTTAAAGGAGAGGTGTTTAAAATCACACTGTCCTTCACTGAACACAGCAGCACGTGTCCTGTACTTCACCTCCTCTGTGTCCAGTGATGCATCACACACACAGTCTGATAAATGCTGGGTTATAATGAGCAACACAGGTGTGTGTGTGTGTGTGTTAATTAACACATCGCTTTGCAGTGAGGCGGGTTTTAAGGTGTGCTCTCTGAGGCCGAGGACAGCCGCGAGCCCCGGGCCTGCTGCTAGTGTTCCTGGTGGTCTTTTTTTGTTGTTGTTGTTGTTGTTTTTTTATTTTTTTATCCAGCAGTGATCAGCTTATGATTCCAGCTTTAATCTCTCCCTCCATTCAATATTCACTAATGTACCTGCCATTGGCTGCGGTGGACAGATGTCCAGATCTGGAAATCTGCAGTAATACTGCTTTCACTGGCCTGGAAAATGTGTGTGTGTGTGTGTGTGTGTGTGTGTGTGTGTGTGTGTGTGTGTTATGGAGGTAGTACATAAATCTGCCAATATGTCAAAGGGAATCTAAATAATGGTTCTCAGAGTCTTTAGGTTCTCTCTGTTTCTTTGGCTTCAGAGGACGACTTCAAAGAGCTACTCAGACAATAATAATAATAATTATAATAAATAATAATAATTTAAAGTGTGTTTACACTTTGAAGTCACAGCATTAACTGGAATACAATATGTTTTGTACAATATTATAATATAAGGCTATGTTTAATATGTAAATAATAATAATAATATATAAATAACAGCAATAAATATGTTTATTATTATTATTATTATTAGGTGTAGTATTAATTATAGAAAACTCATTAATGCTATCATTTGAATGCTTTTGTCATTATTGTTGGTGTTTATCAAATAAAGTTAATCATTAAATACAGATACTAGGATTATTATTAATCATTAATAATAATAATAATAATAATAATAATAATAATAGTGATGTTAATATGTTTTATAAAAACGCCTACCTGTGTTATTGTTAGAGTTAAATAGTAATAATATTAATTTCACAGATGTAAAAGCACGTGTTGTTGTTATGACTTTTCTAATGAATGTTATTATTAATGTAAGGTTGTTATTATGATTACAGCATTAATAATAATATCAGTCTGAGCGAGGGGCAGTGAGTGAAGCGCTCTTCAAAAAAAAAAAAAAAAAAAGAATTTTATAAAATTAGCGACGCGCAAAGTTCATTTTTACTTTCAGCGTGGGTTTAGTTTTAAAGTGTGTTCAACACAAACATCCAACACACTGTCACTGAACTAACACTAATGCTGTTATTACTACCGCCACTGTTACTGATCATAATAATAATAATAATAATAATAACAATAATTTTAGGCGAACAATTTTTTGGATTTTTGTACAACGCCTCAAAAGTAACCCTGTAATCAGAAAACGCACAGTCTGTATTTATTTGTTTGTTTATTTATTTATTGTAGAGTTGCGATATTACGCCATAAATAAGGGCTGTGGGGAAATGGACGCAGGTCCAGTGTAAAGTTAAATGGACTGTATATATGTGTTACGTATTTAAAACGTTATTATATAATGTGTGTAAACAGTTATTGTTTTACAGTTATTTGTTTCTTTATTATTATACCAATGTATAATAAAGCCCTAAATCTCAGAGAATATAAACAGAAGAGGGATAAATAAAATAAGAGCGTATATCAATAAAAGAGCCGAGTCGGTACTGACCGTGGACCGAGCCCTGCTCTGGATCCTTGGCTCCGTTCCGCTCCACTCGCAGGTGGTCGATTGTACGCGTGTCCGAGAGCCATGTGTCAGTGGAGAGTCCTCTTCAGTCCAGAGCTCCCAGAAACAAGCCCAGCCCGGTACGATCCCATAAACCAGCTACAAAACGGACCGGACCCGAGCCCAGAGACAGAGGCACGGTTGGGCTCGGTTCTGCTGGGTTTTAGATGATGAGCTGCTGTGGTTCTGGAGGCTGGGAGAAAGCTGGTCTCCTCCAGCGCCTCGGAACTGAAACTTTAAGAGCAGGTGTTGTGAAAGGGGGAAATCGATTAGGCTTGAATTTGCGCGTGTTGCTGAAACGAAACTCTGGCGCTAACATAATTATAAGACTAAGTACAGGAGGAATATTTCATCAGCAGCGCTCGGTTTCAGAGCTGGGACACGCTGCCATCTAGTGGTCTACAATTTCTTTTAAAAGGCAACGTCGTTGTTCCTGAAGAGCTCTACTGCCCCCATGTGGAGCAACGGCAAAACAACAGCAGAAGAAGTTGAAGTCCTGACAGTCCTTATCAGCGACTTTGTTGTTGCACAATTACAGACTGTAGTCCATCTGTTGCTCTGCATACCTTGTTTACCCCCTTTCACCTCAGGACCCCCACAGAGCAGGTGTGATGTGGTGGTGGATCATTCTCAGCGCTGCAGTGACACTGACGTGGTGGTGGTGTGTTAGTGTGTGTTGTGCTGGTGTAGAGTGGATCAGACACAGCAGTGCTGCTGGAGTTTTTAAACCCTGTGTCCACCCTCTGTTCACTCTGTGAGACACTCCTCCCTCGTTGGTCCACCTTGTAGATGTAGAGTCAGAGACAGTAGCTCATCTGTCGCTGCACAGTGTGTGTCGCTCGTCCTCTAGTCCTTCATCAGTGACACAGGACGCTGTCGTCAGGACTGTTCTCAATGCAGCAGTGACACTGAAGGGTTAAAAATATTTTCTGTATCCTTTCCCCCCATCCACACCTTTTCTCCTCTTTTCCATGCCCAGTGTCCAAGGGGTTAAAGCCCCTCTGCATTGGCCTGTTGACAGTGGACCTGTTTTCTGTGACTGTCTGTGAGGAGTGTGGTGTGTTCTCTCTGTGTGTGCGTGGGTTTCCTCCGGGTGCTCTGGTTTCCTCCCACGCTCCAAAAACACTAGATGGATTGGTGACTCAAAAGTGTCCGTAGGTGTGTGTGTGTGAGTGTGTGTCACTCTGTGAAGGACTGGCGCCCCCTCCAGGGTGTGTTCCTGCCTTGTGTCCAATGATTCCAGGTAGGCTCCGGACCCACTGTGATTCAGAACTGGATAAGGGTTACAGACAATGAATGAAGTAATGTTCACATTTGTGCCTCCCAGTGAAGACTGTAGGGCACCTCTCTTCAATAATTTGTTCATTAATTTCTGTAACCACTTCACTCTGTTTAGGGTCATGGTGGGTCCAGAGCCTACCTGGAATCATTGGGTGCAATATGTGTGGTCACGAGGACAGTCCTTCATAGAATATAGTTCCACCCACCAACATGCGCTTTTGGACTGTGGGAGGGAACTGTATCACGTGGAGGAAACCCACACAGACACAGGGACAACACACTGACAGTGGCCTGATGTGAGGATAGATCCAGAACCTTAGAGCCCTGGAGCTGTGACAGTGACACACAATTTGCAAATCAGTGGGTGCTCACTAGCGCCATCTATGTTACCTTACGGCACCAGGCTCTGAACTCACCTTTTTTTCAGAGCAGTGTGTCTTCAATTAGGAGTCCTACACTAGAATCATCACACACTCATCCTCAGATCATGTTTCAGTCAGGTGCTGCGTCCTTAACTGCTCTGTTTTATAGTGTCCATGGATCAACAAACTGAATTTGCATCAGTTTTACCTCAAATATTTTCACTTATTTTAAAATCCTGCTCTTTATGTAATAATATTCATTCATTCATTCATTGTCTGTAACCCTTATCCTGTTCAGTGTCGCGGTGGTTCCAGAGCCTACCTGGAATCATTGGGCGCAAGGCGGGAATAGACCCTGGAGGGGGCGCCAATCCTTCACAGGGCAACACACACTCACACATTCACTCACACACACACCTACAGACACTTTTGAGTTGCCAATCCACCTACCAACGTGTGTTTTTGGACTGTGGGAGGAAACCGATGCACCCGGAGGAAACCCACGCAGACACAGGGAGGTAGGTCTTTAGCTGGGATTTAAAGGCAGAAAATGAGGGGCAGAGACAAAGACTTTGTGGTAAAGAGTTCCAGAGCTTGGGTGCCATCACTGAATGATCTATGTGACATTCTGCATTTCTTGCAATGGTTGCACAAGGCTTTCTCAAGGCAACACACGTTTATTTATAGAGTACCTTTCCTACCAGAGCAGTTCAAAGTGCTTTACAGAACAAAACAGTTAAATTAAAAGCAAGTATAAAAATCATAAATTTCTATTAAAACAAAGTAGTGCAATAAAAGGAAATACATAAAAAGAGTAAAAGAAAACATGATAAAAATTATTAAAACAACTTAAAATGATACAATAAAAGAAAAGAACTCAAGGCAACAGCCCCACAAGTGTTTCTGGGAGTGTTACTATCAGTTACAGTCTGGAGAAGATACTGGTCTGTGGATGGTCAGTAGATCCCTTTGTCCTTCAGCTCCTGTTGCACCCGTTTGAGATAGTCCGAATCAGGGTAACCGTAGCTAAGGAAGATAAAGAAAGACCCACTGTTAAAAACGACAGTGATGTAAACAACACGTGTAATGTTAGGTGTAGAAATAATTAATATATAATTAATTATAATATACAGGGGGTCTTCGACTTACGACGTTGATCCGTTCCTACGTCGCGTCATAAACCGATTTTCGGTGTAAGTCGGAACATACATACGTACTGTACGTAAATAACATACTGTAAGCACTGATCCTTTCCTAACACCTATCCTCCTCGGTCCCGAGCCGCGTAACCGTGTATTCTTCCGCCGCGCCACGCACACCAAACACGAAGTTCACGTTACGACGTTTGCAACGCAAAACCACTTAAGTCCAAACAAGGCTTTATACGGTAAATGGGAGATGTGTCGTAGCCATCGTAACTCGGGACTGACGTAACCCGAGGACCTCCTGTACTCTTTTATCGTTTTATGGTGACTGTTGTTAAATTGTTGGTTTATCCAACAAAAAATAACCTAAAAAAAAACGGTGAGTGAAGAACTTTTCGTTATGAGCTCCATCAGTAAAAACACTGCAGAAGCATGTGATGGGTTTGTTCTGTTCCTGGGGATAATATCGTATCCAGAAGCTCTGGTGAGTTTGGGTTAAAGATGGGCTTGTTGATGTTAGCGATCATAAACCTAGCGCATTAATACTTCCTAATTAAAGCCTGTGTACTGAGGGAAGAAGGTGCTGAGTCATGTCTTGAGTGTTTGTATACAATGCTGTTTGTCAGATGATTGAAGGCAGGGTAGATGTGTCCTTCACTGCCTTATGCTTCCTACAAACCTGTGTGTCATCACCGCCAGCAGCACAGTCTAAAGTTAGATTTATGTTAATTCTGACCAAAAATAGTCGAGTTATTTTGTATCTTTTGCTCTGTTACTTCCCAAAGCAGCGATCATTCTGTCTATTGAACGTTAGCTTGTTGTTATCATGGCAAGTACGTGATGTGATTTGGTTAGAGGTACATGTTGATATACTGCCTTTTAAGGCACGGACTTGGGGCAGCGTGGGCAGCAATGCATTTAGGACACAGCCCCTGCTGAGCATTACACATTTTCCTGTTTATTATTTAAGCGGTGACTTGTCTCCTCCTTTATAACAGATGAACAGATTTAGATATTTCCAGAGAGAGAAGCACAGTGATTAGTTTACTGTCCCCACCTCTGACAGCAGCACAGTGACTCTCTCATTAAACACTTACGCAGTAGGTCCTCCACTTCGAGATGTTTTGTGATGGATGTCGTTCCAGGTGACCACGTTGCTCCGGCCGGTGGTGGACGAGCTCCCGATGGTGAAGATCAGCCTTTGATCAAAGGCTTGTGTGAGGAGTTTAAGAACTTTGTTCCCCTCGGTGGAGTCTGGAAGGTAAGCCACGCGAGACGCCCCCTGATACGGCTGGCCGGGACTCGGGTGCTCCTCCTGCACAAGGAAAATGGAACGACATTCCTGAAAAACCTGAATCTACGGGCTACACGAATCTGGAGGCGTTGTAGGGTCCTTTCTAGGATGTTGATCCTCCATTTCATGAGCTGAATCAAATGTAGTAGAATTAAATACAAACTGTGGGGGTCACTGTTGCAATAAAAGACCACTAATTATTTGTTTTTGTTTTTACTTTTAGGCTGGAGATGTTGGAACCTTGCTGTGAGGATCTGATGGCATTCAACCACAAGACCATTAGTAAGGTCAAGTACTGATGCTGGTGACAGATTAGTAGCTCTGCAACACCAAAGCCAATCCAATTTAAACCCAAAGGTATTGGATGGTGCACCATTACTCCAGAAAATGCTGTTCCATAAAGCTGGGGGCTTGGTGATTCACTGCATTGTTCTTGGTGACCTTCCCCTTCTCGGTCTTATCTGGTGCAAATTTAGCCCGAGATGGACATTGTTTTCGGACCTCATAAGTTAATTAGTTCATTCATTGTCTGTAACCCTTATCCATTTCAGGGTCACGGTGGGTCCAGAGCCTACCTGGAATCATTGGGCGCAAGGCAGGAATACACCCTGGAGGGGGCGCCAGTCCTTCACAGGGCAACACACACACATTCACTCACACACTCACACCTACGGACACTTTTGAGTCGCCAATCCACCTACCAATGTGTGTTTTTGGACCGTGGGAGGAAACCGGAGCACCCGGAGGAAACCCACGCAGACACGGGGAGAACACACCACACTCCTCACAGACAGTCACCTGGAGCGGGGCTCGAACCCACAACCTCCAGGTCCCTGGAGCTGTGTGACTGTGACACTAACCTGCTGCACCACCGTGCTGCCCTACTGTCTTTTTCAAAATTTCTGAAAAATATTTTTTTGTTGAGTTGTTAGGCTTATGTGCAACTTTCATCTCATGCTTTTCCATGGATATTATAAAACTGAATAGTGTGTGTCCACAGTGTAAAGCTCTCAGCAGCTGAGTTACTTAACTAACTATAGCAGGGGGCTACAGTCGCTGTCCAAAGAAAAACATGTATCTTCATTTTTGTGGCTATTTAGTTTACTACAGTGTGAACATTTCAGACCAAAATAAATGCTCCAAAATGTACTTGGCATTAAATCTTTTTACACTGCCTTCCATTGAAATTTAAAAAGGATTTTGTATTACCACAGCATTCTCACCTTCTGTGTCCCGCTCGGAATGTAATAACGAATAACGATCGTCCCGTAGCGCTCATACCCCGGCAAACCCAACGATTCCCTGGCGGTCGACATCGTTCCACCTTCAGGTTGTGTCCCGGTCACAGCGCCATATAACACTCCACACGTGGGACACACGGGTTTAACTTCGAACGCCCTCTTTAGACAGTCTCTGCAGAAGGAGTGCTTACATTTCTCCAGGGTCTTACTCTTGGACTTCACCAGCGTTTCCAAACAAATACAGCAGATCTCCTCTTTGTCCTTCGGCTGAGTTCGCGATGGGGGAGACGAGGCCGGGCTGGACACTGCGGCCGGGACGTCGTCCATGTGACTGTTCTGTTTTTGAGAAGATCGTTTAGAAGGTCTGTAAAATAATCGCTCGAACCTTTGGAGATGAAGGTAGCTCCCGGTCAGTGTTACTGCACGTTTACCTTCGTCCTTTAGCAGCAGCTCTGGGCAGTGTGTGGACACCGTCTGCTTTTGGCGGGAGGTTAAGGGATAGTCCTGGCTTCGCAGACTCGTGGCGATCTTCTGGTAGAGCGTAATAAAGCGCTCTCTGGCGAACTGAGCCTGGACCTCCTCCTGGTTGGTGTGGCCTGCAGGAAATGTCATGTATTTTCCACACAGCTTCATACCAACCCCGGTCTGTCGTATTTTCTGCAGCTCTGCAGAGTGTTTCTCTTCAATGAAGTGCATCACAGCAGCATCGATCTCCACAGGTTCCACTGGAGTTACTGGTGACCCGGGAGCTGACAGTAACCTTGGGGAGATGCGGTGATTCTCATGGATTCTCTCCTTGTGTCCTCCACTTTTAGACTTCCTCCTCTCCAACCGTGACAAGTTTGTGTAAACGTCCTCAACCATTTTAAAAGATCCTTTGACCACTACAGTGGAGTCTCTGGCTTGGTGCTCACTTACGCCCATCTTTTTCAGCTCTTTTCTCATTTTCTCCGGCTCCACAAAAGTTTGCGGATCAATATTAAGCGTCACATCAGAGAAGATCTGAAATGAGAGAGAAGTTAAGTTGGAAATGGGCAACATCATCCACAGTGGCCGTGAGCCCTGTGTAAAAATGAACCAAGGTCAGATTCACGGATGACGTACAGAAATATTGAAAGAAGTATCACTGTTAATAATTAGCACATTCTCTTCACAGGGACTTTCAGCTTGTGTAGAGTTAAAGGAACACTCCCCCTACAGATGACCTCCTAGAGATGACTAGAGAGAGAGAGAGAGAGAGAGAGATGACTAGAGAGAGAGAGAGACGACTAGAGAGAGAGAGAGACGACTAGAGAGAGAGAGAGAGAGACGACTAGAGAGAGAGAGAGATGACTAAAGAAAGAGAGAGAGAGAGAGATGACTAAAGAAAGAGAGAGAGAGAGAGATGACTAGAGAGAGAGAGACGACTAGAGAGAGAGAGAGACGACTAGAGAGAGAGAGACGACTAGAGAGAGAGAGAGAGATGACTAGAGAGAGAGAGAGAGACGACTAGAGAGAGATAGAGAGATGACTAGAGAGAGATAGAGAGATGACTAGAGAGAGAGAGATGACTAGAGAGAGAGAGAGAGAGACGACTAGAGAGAGAGAGAGAGAGACGACTAGAGAGAGAGAGAGAGATGACTAGAGAGAGAGAGAGAGAGACGACTAGAGAGAGAGAGAGAGACGACTAGAGAGAGAGAGAGAGATGACTAGAGAGAGAGAGAGAGAGACGACTAGAGAGAGAGAGAGAGAGATGACTAGAGAGAGAGAGAGAGAGACGACTAGAGAGAGAGAGAGAGAGACGACTAGAGAGAGAGAGAGAGAGAGACGACTAGAGAGAGAGAGAGAGAGACGACTAGAGAGAGAGAGAGAGAGACGACTAGAGAGAGAGAGAGAGACGACTAGAGAGAGAGAGAGAGAGACGACTAGAGAGAGAGAGAGAGATGACTAGAGAGAGAGAGAGAGAGACGACTAGAGAGAGAGAGAGAGACGACTAGAGAGAGAGAGAGAGACGACTAGAGAGAGAGAGAGAGAGACGACTAGAGAGAGAGAGAGAGACGACTAGAGAGAGAGAGAGAGACGACTAGAGAGAGAGAGAGAGACGACTAGAGAGAGAGAGAGAGAGAGATGACTAGAGAGAGAGAGAGAGAGACGACTAGAGAGAGAGAGAGAGAGACGACTAGAGAGAGAGAGAGAGAGACGACTAGAGAGAGAGAGAGAGAGACGACTAGAGAGAGAGAGAGAGACGACTAGAGAGAGAGAGAGAGACGACTAGAGAGAGAGAGAGAGAGACGACTAGAGAGAGAGAGAGAGAGACGACTAGAGAGAGAGAGAGAGACGACTAGAGAGAGAGAGAGAGAGACGACTAGAGAGAGAGAGAGAGACGACTAGAGAGAGAGAGAGAGAGAGATGACTAGAGAGAGAGAGAGAGAGAGAGATGACTAGAGAGAGAGAGAGAGAGAGAGATGACTAGAGAGAGAGAGAGAGAGAGACGACTAGAGAGAGAGAGAGAGAGAGAGAGACGACTAGAGAGAGAGAGAGAGAGACGACTAGAGAGAGAGAGAGAGAGACGACTAGAGAGAGAGAGAGAGAGACGACTAGAGAGAGAGAGAGAGACGACTAGAGAGAGAGAGAGAGACGACTAGAGAGAGAGAGAGAGAGACGACTAGAGAGAGAGAGAGAGAGACGACTAGAGAGAGAGAGAGAGAGACGACTAGAGAGAGAGAGAGAGAGACGACTAGAGAGAGAGAGAGAGACGACTAGAGAGAGAGAGAGAGAGAGAGATGACTAGAGAGAGAGAGAGAGAGATGACTAGAGAGAGAGATTCTACTACATTCTACTACAGTCATGTCTGTGTAAGCTCCCAGACTTTTTTCGTGTTGTTTTCTGGTTTTAAATGAGAGAAATTCTGAAATAGTCTCAAGAAACACTGCAGAAGGATTCACTAAGATCAGAATTACAAAAAACGAGACTAAAATCAGCAGAATCTGTGAGATATTTGAGGTTTTCTGATTGTAACTGTAAGGAGAACACACCCAGACAGAGCAGCTAACAGCAGAACTGAGGTCAGAGGAAAGAGAGGAAAACTCATCTCCCCCAGCGTCACCCACATCACCAGCAGCTAATCTGTGAGTGACACCTCCTTTACACACAGTGGAGGAAAAATAAGAGTTTATTCATTTAATGTTTTGCTGATATTTAATAGATTTTAAGAACAAAACTAAAGCTAAGCTAAGGGCTAAAGCTAAAGTGTCAGTTGACAATTGAGAATAAACATTCCGTCGGTGACATTTGAACGAGCTCTCGGAATGAGCCAATCAGAAGAAGCCCTGCTCCTCTCCTGCTGTCCTGAAGACAGTGAGGCCTCACTCTGCGCTCCTGCACAGTTCCACACAGTCACATACCCTCCCGAGGTGAAGAGTGACGTCGCCCGAAAGCAGTTCAAACACAAGCTGCTGAAGGAGAAGCCAGAGACTCTGTTTGCAGATCTTTATAAGACCGGGGAAGTCAGCAACCTCATCTTCTACTCTGACCACCCCAGCTCATGGCACAAAGCTCTGACCTCCCACTACCCCTCTGTGAAGAAGGAGGGCATCTGTAACGGGTGGAAGGTAAAGATCAAAGACCCCAACGACTCAGAGACGGTGTTGATCACAGTCAACATCTACAAGAACGGAACACTCATGGTTCAGGGGAACCTCGGTGAGTTTCAGGAGGCCTTTAATGAACTTAAGGAGACTGCAGAGAAAGAAAGACCCATTACAGTGATGAAGGAGCACTTCACTTGCCTGGAGGTGGAGTTAGTGCACCTTCGGGAGATGGTCCTGGAACAGAAACCAGACAAAGAGCTGACAAAAGACAGAGAGACCTACAGAAAAGAGCTGGCTGAACTTAAAGCACAGGTGAGAGGACTACAGAAGGACAGGGAGAGGGACAGGGACAACCACAGAAAGGAGATGACTGCTCTGAGAGAGGAGCTGAGACAGAGAGACGACATCGTACAGAGTCTGAGAGACCAGCTCCACTCCCTAAATCAGCAACAGGCTCCTGTAACAGCAGAGAAACCCACCCAGGACCTGTTCACCCACCCGCAAGATTCAACCTCCACCAGCCCACAGCAGCCTCTACAACCACCTCCTCTTTTAACCCCGGCTGACTCACAACAGCCTCTTCCCTCAACCTCCACCAGCCTCCAAACACATCTGGAACCCAGCGGCCAGAACACCACATTAAATGTGAGGAGGACTATACACCATCTGAACATTGCACTGCTCATGGACTCCAATGGGAAGTTTATTGATGAGAAAAAACTCTTCCCTAAACATAGAGTCACTAAACTCCGGTGTCCAACTACAAAAAGAGCATTGGAGCTACTCTCTGAGGCAAATCTGGGCTCACCCACCCACATAATAATCCACACAGGAACAAACGACCTGAGAGCTCAGCAAGAGAGAGTGGCTGTGTCCCTGAGAGCAGTTATAGAGAAGGCCTGCAACACCTTCCCTAATGCCAAAATCATCATCTCCACCCTGCTGCCCCGCAAAGATTTCCACCCGGATACGATCCAGAAAATCAACGCCAGGACCTCCAGAGAGTGTGCCCTCCGACCCAACACCCACCTCGCCCACCACCCGACTCTGGACACAGCCTGCCTCTTCGACCACGTCCATCTGTTCAAAGAGGTAGTTCCTGTGTTTGCAAAGACACTAAAAAATGTGGCACTGGCCCGGAACATCACTACACACCAACACACCACTGGACGAGGACCTCGATACACACAGCCTGAGTGGAGGTCTGAGACCTCAGCAACATGGCCATCATTATCCACCACCTCCAGACAGGAGGAGGAGGAGCCATCATGAACACCCTGCTCCCTCACCAGCTCCATCACCTAGCACAGGTACACACACTGCACCACTGAACCAGGGCCCAACACCAGCTCCTCAACTCCAGATCAGACCAGGAACACTGAGCTACACCCAGGCGGTCGGCAGAGCAGCAAACACCAACGCCTCTGAGCTGAGAGACATTCAGCAGATGCTCAGCCACATCTGCACACATCTGATGGGACACTGCCCGTGGTAAGAGGCATGTTACCAGAGAGGTAAAGGACATTAATTCTTACACAGTGTACATTATTTCCTCTCTGTACAGTGATTAACACAGAAATGGAAATTTGATCTTTTTAATTAATATTAATTATCAGTTAGTTGTTTTCAATTATCTCTCTATGGAATATCCAAGGTTTAAACTCCTCTTTATTCGGTTTAAAGAGCAGAAACCCTGATTTTGTACAAGAAATAAGAAATATAGATGTATTAATTTTGCAGGAGACATGGAGTAAAGGAGACGAGCCCACTGGTTGTCCCCCAGGTTACAGGGAGTTAGTGTTGCCCTCCACTAAATTAAAGGGAGTTTCTCAGGGAAGAGACTCAGGGGATGCTCCTCTGGTTTAAATCAGAATCGATTCAAAAAGTAAAACAAGGGGAAAATCTTCTCTGGATCAAAATTAATAAGCAGTTAATCTCAACCCCCCAAAATATATTTCTCTGTGCCATCTACATCCCCCCAGCAGAATCGCCCTACTTCGAAGAGGAAACTTTTCCAAATTTAGAACAACAGATCAGTCATTTCCAAAAACAAGGACATGTGGTTATCTGTGGAGACCTGACCGCCAGGACAGGAGCTCAGCCCGACTTCATCAGCTCTCACGGTGACCACTTTATAACAGGGAACAACGTCTACTTCCCAACGTTCCACTACAGAGAAAACTGTGACAAATCTGTAAATTCTCATGGGAAGAGCCTGCTACAGCTCTGTCAAAGCCTGGGTTTGTGCGTCGTAAACGGTCGACTACGAGGGGACTCCTACGGTCAGCTCACCCACGGCTCGGCTCTCGGCAGCAGTACGGTAGACTATGCTATAACCGATCTGGACCCGGCCTTCCTCAGAGCCTTCACGGTCAAGCCACTAACACCCCTCTCAGATCACAGCCAAATCACACTCTATCTGAACAGAATCATTAGAACTGACCACAAGAAAACACCCCAGCACACTGTACAGACTCAAACACACACTCAGGTGGACTCCGGACAGCACTGACCAATACCTCCATGCCGTAAACAGCCCGGAAATCCAGACACGTCTCGACTCCTATCTGTCAAACACCTACCAACAACATAAAGAAGGTGTTGATGTGGCTGTGGAAAACTTAAATCATATCTTTGATCATGCAGTCCGACTTTCTAATCTCACAATCAGGAATAACAAACCAAGAAAAATCCAATCAGACGCATGGTTCGATCACGACTGCAAGATAAAGAGAAACAAAGTCTGAAAATGATCCAATCAGAAACACAGGGAACCACTAAACGAAGAGTTACGCACTGAATACTATGAGGTACTGAGAGAATACAAACACACACTCAGAACCAAAAAGTACAAATACACACAACATCAAATACACAACCTGGAGAATTCAATCAACTCCAATTCATTCTGGGACAACTGGAAGTCATTAAACAGAAAACATCAGGATGATTTAGCGATTACTTATGGAGACGTGTGGAGAGATCATTTTGAATCATTGTACAGTCGTCAATTATTAAATACACAACAACAGCAAATATCCAGTAAATTAGAAACACTCCACACAGTGATCAAAGACTATCAGAACCCACTGGACTTCCCCATCACAGAGTCGGAGTTAGAGGAACAGCTCAGAGGCCTCCAGCCCAGAAAAGCCCGTGGTACAGACGGCATCATGAATGAAATGATAAAACACACAGATTCGAAATTCAAATTGGCCATTCTCAAACTATTTAACCTTATTTTAAACACAGGCCACTTCCCCAGCGTCTGGAGCGAGGGTCTCATATCCCCCATATTCAAATCCGGAGACAAATACGACCCAAACAATTACAGAGGGATCTGTGTGAGCAGCAGCCTGGGGGAGGTCTTCTGTAGCGTCCTCAACACTCGACTCACGGGTTTCCTCACAGACCATAACGTCCTCAGCAGAGCTCAGATCGGCTTCCTCCCGCACCACAGAACCTCTGACCACATCTTCACCCTCCACACGCTGATAGATAAACATGTACATCACAATAAAGGCAAAATCTTCACGTTTTGTAGATTTTCAAAAAACGTTTGACTCCATTTGGCACTCGGGATTATTCTATAAACTTTTAGAAAGCGGTGTTGGGGGGAGAACCTATGACGTCATTAAATCAATGTACTCTCACAGGACAGAGTTCTTCCCACAGTCTCGAGGAGTGCGTCAGGGCTGCAGCCTGAGCCCCACTCTCTTTAACATCTACATCAATGAACTGGCTGATAAACTGGACCAGAGTGACTCAGTACCCGGCCTCTCTTTGGGGGACACCAAAATCAAGTGCCTCCTCTACGCAGATGACCTTGTTTTGCTGTCACCGACCAGAGAAGGACTCCAGGAAAGTTTAAACGTCCTGGAGAACTACTGTCAAAACTGGGCTCTGACAGTAAACCACAGAAAAACTAAAATAATGACATTCCAAAAGAGGTCTAAAAATCAGGGGAACTACAATTTTACAATAAACAACACCAACATTGAACACACTAAAACACACACGTATCTGGGGCTCAGCTCCACGGGAAGTTTCGACTCGGCTGTGAAGGAGCTCAGAGAGAAGGCCAGAAGGGCCCTGTTTCCATCAAAAAGTCCATTAATTTCGAAATACCAATTCCAATCTGGCTGAAACTGTTCAGATCGGTTATAGAACCCATCGCTCTGTATGGCAGTGAGGTGTGGGGACCCCTTACACAGAGCAGTTTTACAAACTGGGACAAACATCCAATTGAAACCCTGCACATGGAATTCTGCAAAAGTATCCTGCATGTGTAGAGAAAGGCCCCCAATAACGGCTGCAGGTCCGAACTAGGGCAGTACCCCCTCCTCATAGCCATTCAGAAAAGAGCTCTGAACTTCTGGAGGCATCTAAAATCCAGTGACCCCCAGTCACTGCACTACAAAGCCCTGTCCAATCAGGAGCTCCACATTGATAGGAGTCCCCTCAGCCAGCTGGTCCTGACCCTCGGTGACCTACAACCCAATGACATCACCAAGTCCAAACATCCTCACCACACACTCACTCAGAAAATCAGACCCCAGCACATCATCATCCAACAACAAAACAATTATCTCACACACTGGACCCACACCATACAACAACAACATAAACTACAGAGCTGCTCAGCCCTAAACAGAGAATACACACTGGCCAAATACCTCACAACCATCAGAGAGAGGTCACTCAGTGAGCACAGTCTGGCCGTGGAGACCGGCCGTCACAGACAGAACTGGGTCCCCAGAGAGGACAGGCTGTGCTCTCACTGTGAGCTCTCGGTGGTGGAGACAGAGCTGCACTTCCTGACCCAATGCCCCAAGTATGAGTCCGTCAGAAGCAGGTTCTACCAGAGAGCGAGTCGAGTCTGTCCTGAGTTCCTGCTCCTCACTGATACAGAGAAGCTCCAGTGTGTACTGGGAGAGAAGGAGGAGCTGATCACACACGCAGCCAAATATGTGACAGACTGCCACAACCTGAGGGACAACCAGTGCGGTCAATCAACAGTGTAACTAATTATTACTGAGTATTACTGATTATTACTGATTATTACAGATTATTAAACATCTATATTGTCTCCATGCTCTTATTTTCCTTTTCTTATTTGATTATCAGTAATCCTGTAAATATCATTTCCTGTTGTTGTAATGTTGTAAAAAAACAATTTTATTACTTTGTATTAGTGGATAAGTATCCTTAAATGAATATTAGTTAAAATTAGAAAGTATAATTACATATACATTGTGTGAAATCTTGTATCTTATATGTACTCATATGAATGATTAACCAGTATCTAGACATGCATTTAAACAGTTTAGAATCTGCACACTAACTGGCATGTTGACTCAGTATTAGCACCTTTCTAAATTCTTAGACCTCTAACATTGAACAGATCTGCACTTAGGAAACACATAAATTACAAGTGTTAGCCAAAAG
This sequence comes from Hoplias malabaricus, assembly GCF_029633855.1. NCBI lineage: Eukaryota > Metazoa > Chordata > Actinopteri > Characiformes > Erythrinidae > Hoplias > Hoplias malabaricus. Next base: position 24,263,701 of record NC_089819.1, read on the forward strand.
GGGGAGTTGAACTTTAGGGCACCTCAGTGACTCCTCTGAATCTTGGTGACAGAAAAGGAGTGTGGGAAACAAAACCTACAGTGTCAAAAGGGTATGATGAGTGTTTTGGGGTCACAGGTGCATGGGAAACCTGCACGCGAGAAACATGAGTACTAACATGTCTTATTATGCATATTAATATATGTTAATCAGCCAGAAACGCCTTGCCAGTAGGGTATACGTCATATCAGGTATAAAACTGTGGAGTCAGATGCGAAGAGTCAGAACTTTGCGTGGAAAGGGCACTTTGCGTTTCTTATGTATTAGTTCTCCTGGATCCAGTATTGTAATAAATACTTTGATTTGCTTTGAACTTCACTCGACTGGTCTTTGTAAAACTTCCGGAACGAGCACGCCTCCCTGAGGAGGAAGGTTCTATTTTGGAACTTTTTGATATTTTCTAAATTTTAATTACTTTGGGAACGGTCCAAAAAGAACATTAATTCTTCAGTAACTGTATCTGTATCTATATGTTTATGTATTTTCTGTAATATGCTTTAGCAACAGCGTACTGTATTACATTCATGCCAATAAAGCACTGCTGAACTGAACTGAACTGAGAGATGACTAGAGTGAGAGAGAGAGAGATGACTAGAGTGAGAGAGAGAGAGAGAGAGAGAGAGAGATGACGAGCGAGAGGGGAGAGAGATGACTAGAGTGAGAGAGAGAGATCACTAGAGAGAGAAAGAGAGAGAGAGAGATGACTTGGTTATATCTAGTCTAGAGGAAACACTCTTGTCCAGAAGTTTGTGGACACTTGCTGTTCCAAAATATCTTCTGAAATAAGGGGATCAACTTGGAGTCTGTTTTGTTTTTCCGGCAGTAACAGCTCCTGCTCTTCTGGGAAGGCTTCAGACAGGATGCTGGCACATTTCTGTAAGGGCTTTCAGGATCTAAGCCATGAGAGGTTTAGTGAGGTCGGATCACCATGCTAGAGGATTAGTCCTGATCCTGTAGGTACAGGGTGGAGCTGCATCACCCCAGAGAACACAGTACAACTGCTTCAAAGCCCAGTGCTGGGTGCTTTTTACTTCTTTAGCTCACGCTTGGCATTGGTCTGTATTTCTTTAATAGTTCCTATAGAGATAATACTTCACAGTGGGAGCACATTACGGAAGTCAAATTCAATATTTCTGTATCCATAAACCTTTGGTCACTGTGTTTATTATGAACGTAAATCAATAAATGAATGAGCAGCCTAACCTCTGGTAGATGTGATCCCGCCATCGCGTTGCCAAGCAAACTAACACAAACAAACAAAGAATAACAAACAGCCTCTGAGCCCTACAGCAGCTCCCACCAGTAAACTCCACCAGCACAGGGCAGGAATAACCTCTCCTCAAAGGAGTCCTCCACCGAGACACTTAAGTTACTTTTATAAACAGCGTTAAAAACAACCCCGACCTCTCGTAGCGAGCCGCACACACGCCTTTCAGTTTCGCTTTGTGTAAAGTAGGAAGAGAAGGTGCCGTAAAACCTGGACTACACGCGCCTCTCCAACCGCGGAGGCGCTCATTTTAGCGTTTCAGTCTGGACCTTGTTTGCTCAGGTTCTGGGTAAAGTTTACAGCAACCAACCCTCGATCCTCTGTAACCTTTAATCAAGTGATTTGTCAGCAGTCAGGTTTAAAGTTAAAGACTCTTCATTTCTTTTATTTCGGTAAATGTACACTTTAAAACACATAGAAACTGATTACATTTATTTATTTTAGCAACGGCCTCAACACAACGGCACTCTGCCTCAGAAAGCTGCGCATGCTCAGACCCACAATATTTTTAACGGTTTTTTTTTTGTGAAATACGTTTTCTTAGCTTACTGTTGTGTGATTAACTGTTGCAAAATTACACGGTGAATTAAAAAAAATTAAAGTTCAAGTGTTTATCACTGTAATTACCGTCATTTTACCTCTTTATCCCTCTCTCAAATTGTGTTACGCACTGCAGAAATAGCACTGTGTAGCTTTTATAAGAGAGTTGCAGACCACCCCTTCACCTCCTTATACATTTCTGCTCAGTGCTGTAAAAGTGAGTAAGCTCTACTACAGTAGGGGGAGCCCAGGGGCCAAAACACCAATTCCTCTTAGCCTTCTGCTAACGCTAACTAAAGGACTGTTGAAAGACACTACTGTTAAACTAGTACAATATGTTTACATTAATGTACTGTGTGTAATATTTCTGGTTCCCTTACATTACTCCCACTGTGAGCTGTGACTGGTTAAAAAAAAGCACTTTCTAGTATTTCTTTATTGTTTATTGTAGGTTGTGTCTCGCGTTGTTGCACATTTGAACTGATGCAGTTTGTAGTTTGGTGTGTAGCACCTCGAAAAGAAGTTTCATTTCACTGTGTACTGTACACACTGTATATGGTTGAAATGACAATAAAACTTGCCTGGGAGTGTGGGAAGCACCCTGCAGCTCCTCATACTCAGGGCAAAACAAATAAACAACAAAAAAGCTGGCACTGGCTGTGAATTGTGCTCATGAGACTGGGAGACTGCGAACAAGTAGGTAAAATGGTAGTGGTATTATTGCAGCCACTAGAGGTCGCATATTGAATCCTGACTAATGAATCTACTTTATTTATGTACTTTGCTCCTCCCCTAAACACTCTCTGATTAAGCCGTGGACTAGTTTTCAGTAAAACTGCAGCTCTCCGGTTTACATTTGACCACCTACCACTCCTACCTTTACCACAGCGCTCCAGGGGGATGTTCCGATGATGGAGAGTGTTTCTACCAATGATACCCTGAAGACCCAGACTGCTCTGATTGCAATGAGCCACATAAAGATTGAGCTATGGGACCAATGCCAGATGAATGCATGTACTCCTTTATTTTTCTTATGGAGGCTGTAGATTAGAAGCTGTTTGTACGTAGTGGAACACAGTGTTGTAATCCAAGGCTTTCAACAACAGGAGATTTTTTTTTTAAAGTTTGTGATGAGTTTGTAAAGAGTGTGTTCAGTTTAAAGGACAAAGGATCTGACAAATGTCTGGGGTTTATAGGCAAATTCAGATTTAATGAACATAAACAAGTACATAAGCTACTATTTCCATAACTTGTAAAAAGCCAAAAAAGCTTGAATTTTTTTTCCCGCAAAATAAAGGAAAAAGTAAAAACTGAATACAGAAAATATTTGGACTCCGTGTTGTCCTGGCAGTATTTACACTATGTACAGTGTTGTTGTGTATTTGCCAATAATCCTCCTGTAAGGCACCAAATGCTAAGTAGCATGATACGTGTCACTACGATTTACAAAACCATACAAACATTAACACTCATCACAGTTAACGTAAATACCATTTTCACTCTTCAGTGGAATCCGTAAGTCGTGTGAGGATAATTGTTTCTGAACGGTTGAGCTTACTTTTCTTAAAGGAGCACTCCAGCCTTAAACTGAAGATTAGCGACATTATTATGCACTGATGAGCAGCGGAACATAGTTTCAAGTTTTCAGCGATCTCTTGACTACAATACCCAGCATGCATGGCACAATAATATCACGCGACCACTGGGAACCCCTGTGCTGTCAACTAAAACTGACTGCTAGGCTAGCCACGGATGTTTAAGCTAAAACGCACAATAAATGGACACCAGAAACAAGTATTTTAGCCTTGTGTCTAGGGAAAAGAAAATCAAACGGGTATAATCTAGAAAATTGTGTTGCTAACATTAGCTTTTAGCTTGTAGCCTCCTCATTTGATGTGACTGATTAAAGTTAAGAAAAAAGACTAGTGAAGCACCACTGGAGGACGTGAACAGACAAGTTCACCACAGACGCAGCAATGGTTATCGCTTTCCTTCTTTGCTGAAGTGTCCCTTTAAGAGATTTTGGACTTTAAAATTGCACCAGCTGGTTGACTTTTAGCGATAGAAAATATCCTTCCTCTAGAGTTCATAGATGAAGATCATGAGACTTTGGGAATATGAAAAAATCTTTGATATCAACTCAAAATTCAGATTCAGAATAAAATCACGTTTTACACAGTCATTAAGAACAGAATCGTAGCGTGGTGATGTGTGTTTACGGAGTTTCACAGTACAACTGAACATAGATCTGGAAATGCTGAAAAACAATCGTAACATGGCAACCCAACGCATTCAATAACACCACTCCAGAGTCAAGGCTAATATAACCCTAATTTAATACATGTAATTAAATTATAGGCCAATAAAAGCCTTAATTATAGATTAATAAAACCATTCATTTCATCAGTTTCCAATTACGAGAGAAAGTGCAGTGCTCAGCGTTGGTTAGAAGTGATCATTAATGATCAGCAGAGGATTCCGTTTAGAGTGAGTTTAGGTGAAGTTTTATCAGGTTTCATTAAGGGCATTTGTCACTAGAATATTAAATCATCGATCTAAAACAAAGTGCACACACACACACACACATGTGAAATGTCTAACAACTGCAAAGAAAAAAAAACGTAGAAGTGGTGTACTCACATTTGGACTGAGCCCCAAAACATGGCAATGTATAAACAAGCTGCAAACACTTATTCTGCCTTAAAATCACCTTTACAAAAAGATTTAGACTGAAAGATTGAAAGACGTTTCACAACCGGGCGCCAGTTCTTTTTCTTTTTATGCTATTAACATATTCAGGAACACAAATCGACTTAAATTTTAAGGAAAGCCACATGCATTTTTTTCCCATCACCCAAATACATGTTAAAATACTATTTTTTTTCCTTTTTTTTTGTTGACAATTCTACCAAAATGGCAACTCAAATCACAGTAGTCTGGTTGAAATGAGAGCGCGAATAGGGTTGCGGCGGAGTCAGAACTGTGACTTCTTTTGGAAACTGTAAACCAGCAGCTACCAGTAAGTAGCCCGTAATGACGCTCGGGAACACGTGGTCTGTAAACACAACAACCTTCCGGCTCTTAATGAACATGACTCGGGAAATGCTCAACTGTGGTCGACAGAGTCAAAATCTATGAAATAGAATCTTCAAAAGGCATTTTCAGATGAAGAAATTGGAACTAATATCTCACATTAAGAAAAATAAAGTGCATATCAACACCTTCTTTATACACAAAGTATCATACTTCTAAAAGTACGGTTCTTAGTAAACAATGCAGGATGGTGTATTTACCATAAAGTAATATCTCCTTACCCCAAAAAGGCCAAATAACGTCTGGTAGAAGTCTCAAAATATTACTCAAAGAACTCCTTTGTTTTCTCTTTACAAAAAATAGGCTGTCCATCAGTTTCACTGAGAGACGTACCGTGCCCTTTGAAAATGTACAATTTATTTATAAACTTAGAAACAGTAAGAGTTTGATTAGCCAGTGTAAATACACAGGGGTTTCTGTGGGGTATAAATACTGTAGCTAATTTTACAGGTCGGAAAAAATCTGTTTTTCTCTACGCTGTATTCTGTGGATACCAAAAATACCTATGGTGCAACCTCCTACACTCAAATATCCAGCTTTGAGGTGGAGGACAGGTGAAGGCAGCAGTATTGCGTGTGTAATCTTTCATCCGGTGGCTGTCTGGTTGCCGATGACTCGTAGAATTTCCCGGTGGATGCTGGGGTCCTGTGTGTTGATGCTCGTATCGCCCACCTGTCCGTCCTCGTAACTGATTGGGTGAATAAATACAAGACCTCAGTAACCTGGTAACACTTTAATTAAACAACGGCGCTCTCCTTTTTAAAGCTGTACTATGGATATTTTAAGGATTTGGGGACATCTCTTGTGGAAATATGTAACTACACACAATTTTTTCCCCAACACAATTATCCTGGTTTTTCAAATTTAACCAAAATATCTTTTATAATGACATCATGTCCCCATTTGAAAGCGTTCCTGTGTCAGTTACTTACACAAAGAAAAAGCGTGTACAGACGTGATCAGTGTTTGGAACAACCCAAATGTCTCCGTGCTTGTGCAGATCCGGTGAAGTGATAACTGTAAGACGAGACGTTACAGTTAATCAAACAAGTCGAACAAATAACATTTTTGTTGTCCACGATGTCCAGATACCGTACCTTCACATAAGGCGATGCATTTGAGATTGCGACTCTGTAGAAACTGTGGCTGCTGACCCTTCTTCTGTGACTGCAATCGAAACAGATTTTATCGAATCGAATGCAATCGAATCGAAACAGGTTTTATGCTCCTTTATACAGCCTAGGTTGATTTCCTACACAGACAAGACGTTCACTCTAGTGTAATTGATCAAACTAACGTCTCTGACTGTACTTGTCCTTAACCATCATCATGACTTCAGTCTCTGAAAATCGAATACGACCCTTTAACCAAATTACCGACTTGTTTTGGGTTTTTTTTCCACTGTTGAACATGTAACAGACCAATGACAAACATTGTTTTACGTGTTCAGACAGCCACAAATAAACGGAACCCAGTAACACACGTTTAATTTGTTACAGTGATAATAATCCGTTCCAATTTTTACTTTCGTTCCTTTTATGTTTTTATTCTTAAAGTATTCGTCAACATTTGCCTTTCTCACTGAACACACTTCCTCCCTATTTCACTGCACTGCTTCAATTTCCATTAACGAAGCATGTGAGAAACAGCATCAACATCTGGTTTCACCTGCAGATGTATATTGGTCTTGTTTGTAGCAGTCTCGTCTTTTGTCGTAACTTTCTGTTGTTTCTTATTCATCCCTTTAAGAAGATACAGAAAATCAACTTTGGGAAATATTTACGATTTACATTTACGGCATTTATCTTTAGTGTAAATAACTGAAAGACTTCAAAGAGGAGCAGAAATATCAAACCTGAGTAACCAAAGGATATGCTCGACAGTGGGCTGAGATAGATTCCACTCCCATAGATGGCGCCATGGAGCTGCGGTCAAGCAAAAACCATCTGAGATGAGCTTGCGTAGTAAAATGATCATGAACAGTCTTGTTTATAATTCCTTTACCTGGAGTCTTGTGTTAGACGCCACGACCAAACCGTTCCTCAGAATGGAGTGCCAGTTCTCTATATGCGATCCGCTGAATGAGAAATCAATTTATTATTTATTATGTCAGTTCAAGTCTGACCATTTACATCTGCACTAAACATCTCAGTTCTCTCAAAGTAAATATCACATTTGAGTGATGGCTGTAAAGCAGCAGATCCAGAGGATCCAGGTTAATCACTGAAGAATGTAAAAGAGCAGTGAGGAACTCTTCTTCACGTTATGAGACAGCTCTTACACTGACACCTAGTGGCCGATGGAGTATCAAAAATACAGTGCTAAGCGTATTTAAAATGCCACGAACTGTATTGGGGGGGGGGGGGGGGGGGCTCTATGAAGCATTCCACCCCTGGGCAAGAATGGCACAATACTTTACTTTCAAAACTACAGCAATTACTGTTTCCAGTCGTTTACAAAGTGGTGTTTATAAAAGGGATGTAAAACAGTGGTAAACATGTCCCTGCCCCATTTGTTTTGAAATGTAAATGAGTTGCACATTATTGATTTTAGTTGTTATTTACTTTTCTGGAACCTCGCTACTTTTCTTGGTAAAAAAGAAAGACTAATTGCACCTTTAAGTAACAACAGCATTGGTGTTTATGGCCAGAACTTACTGGAAAGCAAAGGTACTTCCAAAGAGGCCTTTGGCAGCTCTGAAGTTGGATTCTTTGGCCGGTGGACTGCTGAGCAGGAGGAACTGGTGGGGGGTGTGCATAAACTTCAGTTGCTGTCGTGACAAAGAGAAGATGCAAGTGTTTAAAGATACTAAAGCTTTCTTTTTTCACTCATAATGAGGCAGCCTTAGTCCTGAAGTTGGCCTATGCAGCATAAACAAGTGCTATAATATGAGTTTGTTAGGGTGACCAGATCTGAGATGGTGAAAAAGAGGACACGTCTCTGGGGGGTGGACGACTACTGACGTGCAGACTGACCAATTAAATGTTCACAGAGAGGGTTATCGACCAATAACGGTAGCTCTACAGTCAGACCGTCCAATCAGAAGATTTTAGGCTACTTCACCACGCCCCCTTCTCACTCAAGGGAACCAATCGGAATTCTATGTAATCTCTAGAAAAACAACATCCCGGATGTTTTTTAAGTCTAAAAAGAGGACATGTCCGGGTAAAAGAGGACGTCTGGTCACCCTATGTTTGTGTTTCTGTGTGTGTGTGTGTGTGTGTGAATTTTAAATGTGAATTAAATATGAGTCCAACAATACAAACTCTCTGAGAGTTGTGATTTATGATCCTGCTGATTCACTCCCTTCAACCACAGGCAAGGAACCAAATATTAACCCTTTAAAGCCAACCGTATCAAATATGATTTTTAGAAGTGGCTCTTTCATCATTTAATGAAGAGAAAACCCAAAACAAATTTCCATCCTTTTGGGGCAGTGTTCTGAGTTCTCCACTGAACTGTGAATGAAGTGGAAGCATTTACCAAACCATTACAGAATTGTTGCTATCATCAGGAAAACACAGGAGAAACTCTCAAGGCTGCGTTTGTTAAACTGAAGCAATACCAGGTGTGATCTGTGTGATGTTACTTCTAGTAAATCTAAACATTTGTGTTCCATTTCATAGCTGTAGTGTATTCTACCTGTGAAATGCTCATTAATTATAATAAATATTCAGAATATTCAGTCTGCTCTTTACAGCAGCAAAACACATTTAGACAATTTTACATGAAACAAAAATGTATTTTTAGTTTCCCACAAGCCTTTGTGTGTAAATGTGTGGCTCTGTTGTCGACAGAGATTGTGTGAGACTCGGAGGAAGAAGATGATGAGACAGAGGACTGTGGGAGGTCTGTTGAATGACCTCAGGCCCAGGTTTAGACAGTAACAGAAACAACTGTAGTTTCTCTAAATGTGAAAACACGGCTGTGAAGATCAACAAAAAAGAGCCTTGGTGCTTTTAGTGTTTTTATTACCACCGGTTTATGAAACGTAAAAAGGTCAGAATGAAGAACAGAGGGCTCATGGGTCAAGGACCTCCGGAGCAGTGTTTCTCTTCGGCTCAATGTTACTTTTTCCTCAGAATTTCTGAAGACAATATCATTTGATATCGATTGTTTAATTGAAATGAATCAAAATTAAAAATAAATGAAGAACAGTTTTAACTGATGCAGTGAACTAAATGAAAGACCAATTACAGAAAACTATAATGTATTGGTAAATGCCTAAATATGATGCCTTCAACATGTATAGGATCCAAAAATAATCAATTAACAACATTTATATTTTAGTTACAGGGCCACATAATGTGTGATTTATAAATAAAATCAGTTTTATTGTATTATTATTATTTCATGTGTCAGGCTTTAAAGGGTTAAACAGAGAAAATAACATTAAATACGAGCATTGTTAATCTGCTCACTGCTGATCGGAGAAGTGAACGAGACTCACCCTGGTCACTGGGAGCTTTACTATGTGAGACCGGTTACTGGAGATGACCCTGCGACAAACAATAACACAATAACTATTCAAATAATTGAACGTTTTTAAAGAAGCATTTGTGATATTTAACTTGTGACCTCTCATTTACCAAATGACCTCAGCTTTAGGCCCAATCCCATTTCACATTTTTACACCTAGCCCTCATTTTCAAGTGGAACCTTGCCCCGTGGAACTGAGTAAAAACGTGTAGTGGTTAGAATCTTTGCCAGCAGCTCTGTCAGTCTGCAGTGAGATCAGAGGGGTACTGCAGGACTTAAGTTAACTTTAGGGCATCATGTTCAGAAGAGTTCCACAATCTATATTTACATCCACTCCTGACTCTCTTCTTATTCAGCAACTGTTACCAGCTCCACCTTAAATGTTGCAGTAGCCTCAGGCACCATAATATAATTACTTCACTATTTAAGGCGGAACTGGTTTATTTACTAGCTAAAAAACTGACATTCCGGGTGACTGTCTGTGAGGAGTGTGGTGTGTTCTCCCTGTGTCTGTGTGGGTTTCCTCCGGGTGACTGTCTGTGAGGAGTGTGGTGTGTTCTCCCTGTGTCTGCGTGGGTTTCCTCCGGGTGACTGTCTGTGAGGAGTGTGGTGTGTTCTCCGTGTCTGCGTGGGTTTCCTCCGGGTGACTGTCTGTGAGGAGTGTGGTGTGTTCTCCCTGTGTCTGCGTGGGTTTCCTCTGGGTTCTCCAGCTTCCTCCTACGCTCAAAAACACACGTTGGTAGATGGATTGGCGACTCAAAAGTGTCCGTAGGTGTGAGTGTGTGAGTGTGTGTGTCTGTGTTGCCCTGTGAAGGACTGGTGCCCCCTCCAGGGTGTATTCCCGCCTTGCGCCCAATGATTCCAGGTAGGCTCTGGACCCACCGTGATCCTGAACTGGATAAGCGGTTACAGATAATGAATGGATGGATGGATGGAAAACACTGACATTTGTGGCTTCTTCTGTCCCTTGTGAAGCCGTCTTTCCTGTGATTCACAAGTCATTCATAACACTCAGTTTGGAGTGTGCTTCTGAAAAATCTTTGTTTGAACACTTCACCGTAATCGTCTTTCCCAACAAGAATTGGGACCCCCTACCCCTAGGCACAACTGAGGAGTAGGGCTAAGTGGTAGGGGCAAAGAGTGAAATGAGACTGACCTTTAGTCATTATTTTTCAAGACATTTGTGTTAATCTCACCAATAAACAAAGCAAACTAAGCTGTGAGTAGGCTCGGGTGATAATTGTGGTTGTACTTCCTTCCTTTTGTGGGGAGCCATTGCACATGTGGCCCACACCCATTCAGCTCAATTTCTGTTTCATATTCTGTTTGCATTTATCACTTAACTTTTTTTCAGGACATTTAAAAAAATACCGTAGCGTATAATTCATGAAAGCCTACATTTGGTGGACATCATGTATTTCAGTGATGGGGAGTCATTCATGTGGGGCCTGGGGAACTCTTCTTCCCACTGGCCCCTCACACAAAGTAACTCATTCATACAGACAAAGTTGCACAAGACTCTTCTAGGCCACCCCCCTATGATACTGCTCCACATATATTTCTCCTAATTTTGACAATTGAACTTACAGCTATTTATTTTCTGCATGATTGATGACTGCATACATGTTCCGTAAATGATTTCCTAAGACATGTTACATGTTTAAATTATGGACCTTTCTGTTGTTACTGTGGAGTGGTACAAATATGTAACTAAACTAAACAATTAAGATTGACATGTACAGGGAAGTCTTAGCATTCACCACAGATGGTAAGTGGCACTGTATGAAAACTGGCAGCAGCAACAGTGTGTAATGTATTCTTCTGTAATGGTTTCACACGGTCTTGTATGAATCTTTTGTTTTAATGATAAATAGTAAAAACATTGACATCTCTGATTCCCTATAAAATATTTTCAAAGTTACCTTGGAAACACTGTTATCTATCATCAATTATTATCAGTGTTATCTATATATCAGATATTTTTACATTCATCTAACTAATATTCATTCATTCATTCGTTATCTGTAAGAACTTATCCAGTTTAGGGTCGCGGTGGGTCCAGAGCCTACCCGGAACCAGTGGGTGCAAGGTGAGACCACACCCTGTAGGGGGAGCAGTCTTTCACAGGGTGACACACACTCATACGTTCACTCACAACTATGGACACTTTTTCTCCAATCCACCTACCAACGTGTGTTTTTGAGCATGGTAGGAAGCCGGAGCACCCAGAGGAAACCCACGCAGACACAGGGAGAACACACCACATTCCTCATAGACAGTCATCTGCAGGAAACCCACGCGCACACAGGGAGAACACACCACACTCCTCACAGACAGTCACCCGGAGGAAACCCACCCAGACACGGGGAGAACACAGCAAACTCCTCACAGACAGTCACCCGGAGGAAACCCATGCAGACACAGAGAGAACACACCACACTCCTCACAGACAGTCACCCGGAGTAAACCCACACGGACATGGGGAGAACACACCACACTCCTCAGGGAGAGTCACCCGGAGGAAACCCACCCAGACACGAGGAGAACACAGCAAACTCCTCACAGACAGTCACCCGGAGGAAACCCATGCAGACACAGAGAGAACACACCACACTCCTCACAGACAGTCACCCAGAGCGGGACTCGAACCCACAACCTCCAGGTCCCTGGAGCTATGTGACTGCGACACCTACCTGCTGTCGCCCTTAGCTAATATGAACTATTATATAAATACAGAAGGTAGTAAGTGATAGAGAGATTTGTTACCACTGTAATAAAGGGTGAGCCAGTGGATCGATTCTGTCCATCTGCTTCTTGATCTCCAGGTATGGCGCCTGGTTGACACAAATTGAACCTTATAAGTCCATCTTCCACAAAAATGTTTCAGCTATAATTGAAGAAACCGCTTGAGACATAAATAACTAAACTACTGGAAAAAATAATGCAGAGTTTTACAGAAGAAGCATTTCAGATACCTGGGTCATTTCTCTGATCGATGTGAGGCTATCGAGGGCTCTCATTACTCGATCATAGTCCTTTTTCTAAGAAAAAGCACAGGGTTGGTAAAGTATGAACGAGCACAAGATCATACAGTTGCAGTGTATTAAATCAGACATAATATGTCCAAAAGTTTATGGACACCCCATTACAGTGAGTCAAATCAGTAGACGCAGACGCTCAAAAACATTGTGCACTCTCAGTTTATATAATCTCCAGGAAATAAATGAAATAAAATAGGACGCTATGGATCGGCTCCATGAGCTGTACGTTCAATACAAAGTGTTGTGTATTCAGTGTGAGTGTTTAGGTAATAAACTGAAGTGTACCCTTGGATTGAAGGCCAGGGTCTGGGAGTCATTGGGATCCACTACAGAGGGATAAGGCTCAAAAATGACAACTTTCCTTGGAGACTCTAGAGCAGATCGACACATGGAGACCAGCAAGTCCACAACCTGCCATTATCAATAATTATAAATAATAATTATAACATTGATAATAACTAATCAGATCATAAAAACACAAGGTAGAAAAGGAAAAGCAGTAGTTAAAAATGCAGTGTGTTTGTGTGTACTGCATGATGTGTCTACCTGGGCACCTGTGTGTTCGCATGTGTTTGTGTGCGTGTGTGTTTACGTGTACCTGAGCACCTGCAGCAATCTCTTCATAAGTTTCATGTGTTTATGTATGTGTGTGTTACATGGGTGTACATGTGGCTATCCTGTGTGTGTGTGTGTATGTGTGTGTGTGTATGTTTATATAGGTGTTCCTGGGCACCTGTGGTGATCTCATCAGCAGCCCTGTGTATGTGTGTGTGTGTGTGTGTGTGTGTGTGTGTGTGTGTGTGTTGGTGCGTGTGTGTGGTGTGTATGTGCTTTTATATGTGTGTACCTGGGCACCTGTGGCGATCTCATCAGCAGCTTCATTCATGACTCCTAGCGTTTGGAAGGCAAAAACACACAGCTCTCTCTCACACACTGTGGGCTGTGAAAACACAAACATATTTCATTAGCAGCAGAAAAACTTCAGCCATGTACAGAGAAATCAGTCATCTTCTCCAGTGCCTGTTTCACATTATTCATTCATTCATTCATTATCTGTAACCCTTATCCAGTTCAGGGTCGCGGTGGGTCCAGAGCCTACCTGGAATCATTGGGCGCAAGGCGGGAACACACCCTGGAGGGGGCGCCAGTCCTTCACAGGGCAACACACACACTCACATTCACTCACACCTACGGACACTTTTGAGTCGCCTATCCACCTACCAACATGTGTTTTTGGACTGTGGGAGGAAACCCACGCAGACACAGGGAGAACACACCACACTCCTCACAGACAGTCACCCGGAGGAAACCCACGCAGACACAGGGAGAACACACCACACTCCTTACAGACAGTCACCCGGAGGAAACCCACGCAGACACAGGGAGAACACACCACACTCCTCACAGACAGTCACCCGGAGGAAACCCACGCAGACACAGGGAGAACACACCACACTCCTCACAGACAGTCACCCGGAAGAAACCCATGCAGACACAGGGAGAAAACACCACACTACTCAAGGACAGTCACCTGGAGGAAACCCACGCAGACACATGGAGAAAACACCACACTACTCAAGGACAGTCACTCGGAGCGGGAATCGAACCCACAACCTCCAGACCCCTGTAGCTGTGTGATTGCGACACTAACCTGCTGGGCCACCGTGCCGCCCTGTTTCACATTATTTACCAGCTATTATACAGACACCTAGTGGAGTAGACGTCTCAGAGATTATGCACTAAACTCAATTTGACTGTTCTGCTCATGTGAGGTGCACATATCAAAATGTAAACGTAAGAAATAATCACTTTCATGAATATCATATGCTTTTTTTTGGCGGTAAAGATGATGGTTGTTTAAAAGTGTGTTCTCACTCTTAAGGAAATTAAATACAAATAAAACTGCAGTGTGGTTCGTCAGAAGAACGTATTGTACCCTGCTGTTGGAATCCCAGTGCAGTTGGATGCCAAATGGACCAAACATATCTAAACGTCCCAAATTCAGGCTTTACATTCATTTCCAAAAGTTACGTCTGTGGGAAAAATAATTTGCAAGGCTTTCATAACACATTTTTTCAGGAGTGTGTGGGCACTTCTAGAGCAGGTAGTGTCAGTTTTAAAGCACTCAGTCTACACTTTAACTGTATAATGTATTAAAGTACCACATTTTATAGAAGCACTAACACACTCAAGGCTATACTACAAAAGACAGATCAAATAAAACACACATAAAACCCTCGTGCTCACTGAAATACAGAGTACACCGTGTCTCTGAGAGTTGGTGGATATTAGATGATTATGTAATAAACACTGTCTGGTTTGATCAAGTAGGTTTTAAGTGTCTCCTTTTTTTCTGAATGAATATAAACAGAGGCTTAGAACCTATAAAGACAAGTAGCTTTCGATTTATTCCGTAGTTATTTGTGTATTTATACATTCCTATGTTCCTCTGTGATATAATCCCATGTTCTGAACACTCACTCTGAGCATTGGTCCATTCTGAAACACATGAGGTTCATCACAGACCACACAGAACTCGTTCAGGACCGGGATCCTCTGCTCTGCATACTCCATCGTCTGAGACAGCAATATCAAACACACAAAACACAATGTTGTATGTTACACAACATCCAGACACATTAAAACTTACATTACTGTTGTGAAGGATATAGTGAAAGACTGCTCACCTGGACAAGAAAGCCCCGGTCTCTCACTGGTATAGACTTTGCTCCATTGTTAGGCTGGTCAAAAAATAGCAAACATTATACTCCACACATAACACCAAAGAACAAACCAGGAACAGCCCCCACCTCCTGTTATCAGACTCAGTTCTTATAGCCAAGCATTACATTATTCACGCAGATATTTAAGTACACCTGTTAAACAGTAAGTGAGCATTAAAGGGGAAATATTTAGTACTTCTTCAGTACTTCTTCAGTATATGTGTACATTAATATGTGGATCTGTAGCCCACCAACAAACACACTGTGAAACAAAAACACCCAATCATTTTTGTACGCTGTATTAGTCAGAAACCATGGGATTCATTATGATTTTCTCCAGTTCATAGATTTTAGAAGTGCCCCACCCCCATATCTGTGTTTCTCCAATCTCAGCGCTGTACCTGCATTTATGTGAGACTGCAATGACAAGGTTTAACAGAGGAAAATAGACACAAACAATACAATTGAGTACAGGCTTCGGACAGTTTTTCCAAAGTCAAATTCAAGCACTTTTCAAAGACTTCCTAGGTTCGTTTTCCAGCACTTTACAGTTGTAGTAAATTTCAGATTTATTCAAATACATACATACATATTCAAAATGATTTTTATAAAAGGGATAATAAAAATCCCTAAAGGCTAAGCAGCAGCGATATGAAAGTGTCAAACAAATCAATACAGTGGAATTTGAGTTCCTATCTTGTGTTTATTGATAGTCAGAAAACATGTTATTTCTTACTAATTGAAGAAATAAGGTTTAAAAGACAGTTGCCCCCCCAACGGTGTTGGGAAACTCTAATAGGCGTCTTGCCTGTGACGTAGACGGTGGACAACAACTCTAGAAGCTGCACTTAATTTAATGCAAAATCAGGAAAAGGTGTGTTGTTTTTGGCTGCAATCATTCAATGTACAGTGGGACATCTGTGAACAAATGGCCCAAAGATCCCAAAATATCCAGAAAATGGACTAAATTTGTCAACTTTAAACGGGCACTTTGGAAAGGACCATCCGCTCACTCCGTTATCTGTAGCTCACTTCACTGGCGCTTTTCCAACAATATGGGCATGTAAGGACACCAACGAAAGGTGTTCAAGAGCCTCTGTAACATGGAGGTAAACAGGGTAAGGACACTTACTTCGCCTGTTTTAGTTGGTGTTAGTTAACGTTAGCTTGACTTGCTAAACTCGGTGGCTCAGATTATACTCGGCTACGTAGCTGCATTACCGAGGTTTATAGTGTCGGATGAATTCGAGTTCGACTTCGATCACATTTACAAGAATAACGGTACCTCTAAATTGGAGTTTAGCTTATTGCTAGGCTTTTGTCATGAATAATGTTGGTTATTTAGCTAGATACTGTCATAACAGTCAGTCATAACGGTGTTTTACCACGGCGTTGTTCAGCTGTTGTCCACCAGTGACGTCACGGTCGCGTTCAAGAATTTCCGTAGCGAGCTCCGGTTTTTCCGTCAATTTAATAAAATTGTCAGTTTTAAAGCAAATTAAGCTGCTATTTTCATTTTTTTCATGTCAGTAACTACAATAACGTGAAATATTCATGGAGGTCCATTAAGTGGTGCTTAGCCTTTAACTGTATTTGGTAATAGCAGAAGGATAAACATATTTTAAAAGAAATCAAAATTTCCACGTGTCACCTGTTTTTAAGTAGACTTTCCTTGCTATTGAAAATAAGTCTACAGTTTTTTTTGCTCTGTGCTTTTGTGCGTAAAATGTTTAAACATGCACATTTATATTTTAACCTAGTAAAGGCCTATTTCAAGCCTTTTTAAGCTTTTTTTTATCCAGCAATTTTCAAACCTGGAAAATACAACATTAATAGGCTAGCATTTTTCAAGGAGGCTAGCAAGGATTTCAAGCACCCGTACGAATCCTGTGAGTAAAAACGGAGAAAGAACCAAGAAAAACAACTAAAAACCAGAGCTTCTACTCCTCACTCCTCACTGCTGTGTGCTCAGTTTGGGGTGAACAGCAAATTTGGGGTTGTTTAGACAGGGGGAGAACACTGCTGTGGGCTTTGATCTTTGTGGTATTTTGATGAAAACAGACATTTCAATAAGATACAGAACTGTTCACTTGTGAAAAGTTGGAGAATATGTTGCTTTTAAACTGTGCTGCAGAGGGTCCCTCGCGTCGAGTTTGTTAACTAATTGTTCAATTAGAGGATCAACAAACGTCTCTAGGCCAATAACAATAATAATATTGTTATGATCACAATCCCCATGGTCTTCAGTGTATTTGTCAGTTGTGTAAGATAAAGTTACAGACTTGCTAAGAGTGGCAGGAGATTTAGCAAAGTACTTTGTTTACAGCAGTTGTTGAATACACAGCCAAAAGATTTGTTCAATGCCGTTTGCGTCCCCTTCACAGACAAATTGAGGTTGCCTTGGCATGATTTAGGAGTCTAGAAGAGGGGACAGAGAACTGTAGTCTACATTTTGGTGAATCGCAGGACACAAAGGGGAGGATAATCACTGGTTTAAGGAACCTGGAAATGCAGAAATTAATAGGAAGGCTGCAATAGACAGGGCATTTAAATCTGTATTTAGAAAAGACAACTGTTCATTCATATGCATAGTGATTAACCATGAAACCGTGCACCATAATAACCCTAGTGCAGGGTTTTACAAACCCTGGTTTGCAACCCTTGGATGGCTCGAGTTCCAAAGAAATGGTTGCAGAGGAAAATGATCAGGCACATAAACACACAACGCATAGAGTATTAATAAGAATATAGTTAACAGTGGTGTGGACCCTCCCTCAATCCTTACCGGAGGTGTGGAGGAGAGAGCCGGGGCCAGGATGCCGATAAGCCCTGAGGTAAGGGAGAGGCGGCGGCTCTCTGAGGCGTGCTCCTTGGGCAGCTCGCCCTTGCCCATCTTGGTGCTGCTGGAGTAGGATCTGCTGAGGAGCCGGTGGTGATGCTTGAGACCGTCCAGCTCCTCGGGGCGGACGTTTCCGGAGCAGGAACGGCTGAGGAGTCGATGAGGCTTCAGAGCACTACTGCCATCATTGCCTCCTCCTCCTCCTTCACTTCCTCCTCCTCCTCCGGCTCCATGGTCACAGCGAGGTTCTCCGGAACGAGGCAGCAGTCGGTGAGGCCTCAGTCCTCCGCCGCCTCCACAATCCTCTGGCTTCACACTGCCTCGAGGCAGCAGGCGATGAGCCTGAGGTTTCAAGACAGCCGGCAGCTCCAGACGAGGCTCTACCGACAAAGAGTGGCCCAGCAGCTTGTGCGGTTTCCCGCCGCAGCCATCCACCTCCGGCTTAACGGCTCCGGAGCAGGTGCGGCGCAGCAGCCGGTGAGACTTGGACACGCAGCCGTCCTGCTCTGGCTTCAGCTTCTTCTTGCTCTTCACACACCCGGGAGGAGGGTAGCTGGGAGACCTTCCAAACAAAAGAAAAGGTAATTAAAATATGGCAGCTGACCCCACTTGGTCCAGAAACAATGACTATACCTGGTGAGTCAAAAGTTACAGGACACCCTTTTATTTAAAAATACCCCAGCAAGTAATGGGTGATTTTTAGTCTGGAACATGGCGGCCATATTGAAAGCCACCATATTGGATCAAGGGCAAGTTTTTGCAATGGGAAGGTGGTTACGTAGCATACCCAAAAAATGAAAGGGTGTCCTGTGAGGGCAGCATGGTGGCGCAGCAGGTTAATGTTGCAGTCACAGCTCCAGGGACCTGAAGGTTGTGGGTTTGAGTCCCACTCCAGGTGACTGCCTATGAGGAGTGTGGTGTGTTCTCCCTGTGTCTGCGTGGGTTTCCTTCGGGTGACTGTTTGTGAGGAGTGTGGTGTGTTCTCCTTGTGTCTGCGTGGGTTTCCTTCGGGTGACTGTCTGTGAGGAGTGTGGGGTGTTCTCCCTTTGTCTGCGTGGGTTTCCTCCGGGTGACTGTCTGTGAGGAGTGTGGTGTGTTCTCCCTGTGTCTGCGTGGGTTTCCTCCGGGTGACTGTCTGTGAGGAGTGTCGTGTGTTCTCCCTGTGTCTGCGTGGGTTTCCTTCGGGTGACTGTCTGTGAGGAGTGTGGTGTGTTCTCCCTGCGTCTGCGTGGGTTTCCTCTGGGTGACTGTCTGTGAGGAGTGTGGTGTGTTCTCCCTGTGTCTGCGTGGGTTTCCTCCGGGTGACTGTCTGTGAGGAGTGTGGTGTGTTCTCCCTGTGTCTGCTTGGGTTTCCTCCGGGTGACTGTCTGTGAGGAGTGTGGTGTGTTCTCCCTGTGTCTGCGTGGGTTTCCTCCGGGTGACTGTCTGTGAGGAGTGTGGTGTGTTCTCCCTATGTCTGCGTGGGTTTCCTCCGGGTGACTGTCTGTGAGGAGTGTGGTGTGTTCTCCCTGTGTCTGCTTGGGTTTCCTCCGGGTGACTGTCTGTGAGGAGTGTGGTGTGTTCTCCCTGTGTCTGCGTGGGTTTCCTCCGGGTGACTGTCTGTGAGGAGTGTGGTATGTTCTCTCTGTGTCTGCGTGGGTTTCCTCCGGGTGCTCCAGTTTCATCCCACAGTCCAAAAACACACGTTGGTAGGTGACTCAAAAGTGTTCGTGGGTGAGTGAATGTGTGTGTGTTGCCCTTTGAAGGACTGGCGCCCAATGACTCCAGGTAGGCTCTGGACCCACGGTGACCCTGAACTGGATAAGGGTTTCAGATAATGGATGGTGTCCTGTGATTTTTGACTATAAATAGTTAGTTTAGGCTCATCTGAGACAATCTTCACTGACCATCCAGCATCAAACCCAGTCGATTTCCAAAACATTCATTCATGTTATGTTCAGAAACGTGTTATACTGTGCACGTCCTACCCTCCTCCAAAAATTACATAGTGCAGTTTCTACAGTGCTGAGCCCAGAGTAGCAATGACAGAGACTCCCTATTACACACCAATGAAGCATCACAACAATTTTGAAGCTGTAATTTAAAGGTAAAAATATTACATGGAGTTCCTTTAAAATGTAAGAAGTGTACTGAATATAACTCAGCATCTATTATCCATAACTGGGTACCTACTATGAAACTAATAAGTTTTGTAGTCATGAGACAGTAATGGAAGTTACTCATATCAGAATATCATATCTGCCTCCTTTTTTCTACACTCACAGGAGCACTTTGTAGTTCTACAATCACAGACTGTTGTTTACCTGTTTCTCTGCATACTTTCTTATCCCCATTTCACCCTGCTCTTCAATGCTCAGGACCCCCACAGAGCAGGTATGATGTGGTGGTGGATCATACTCAGCACTGCTCAGTGACACTGACATAGCAGTGGTGTGTTACTGTGTGTTGCTCCGGTACGAGTGGATCAGATACAGCAGTGCTGCTGGAGGTTATGAACCCCTCAATATCTGGACTGAGAATACTCCACCAATTAAAATGACCTTTGTCCACTGATGTGTCGGATTCAACACACACTGACACACCACCATCATGTCAATGTCACTGTGAGACAAACAAAGTATGCAGAACAACAGCTGGACTACAGTTAGTAATGGTAGAATTAAACAATTGTAGAACTACCTGAGAGAATGGACAGTGAGTGCAGAAACAAGCAGGTGGTCATAATAATCGGATATTACTGTGTTACTATGAGACCTTTCATTTTAAGAAGATAATGTTTTAAGGTTCACACTTCGGACTCCAGACTGTCGCTCAGTTTGACAGAGATAAAGAACAGAAAAGCACAGCCTTGTGTGCAGAAGCTGCTTCTGCTTTTTATTGTAATTACATTTTCCATTTGGAGAACTCTGCTGTCCTCGCTGGGAGATCATTTTCAGATTAATTACAGATGAAGAGATTTTTTTAAAGTTTGAGGTGATAAGATACAAGACAATAACAGAAGATATGAATGCTGATACAAATCCAGGTTTTTCAGTAATGAGAATTCAGACACGTGTCAGTGTTCATTTCAGTCTGTCGTTCTGTGGGAGAAACACTCCTGTGGTGGAGCCTGAATGATTTGAGAGTAGAACTGGTCATGTCATGAAATACACACTAGTTCAGGTCGATACACACATTAATGTAGGGTTCTGGAGCCCACCGACATACACCCTGTTAAATATGAGACTTTAGAATTGTCCTGCCCCATCATCTGAGTCTGAACCCACATTTATGTGTAATTTATTAAGATTAAACTGAGCAAAACAAACAGAGCAGAACAAGCAGATAAATAAGAGCACGGAGTAAGAATGGAGAAGAGAAATCCAGAGCGTCTGGGTGAACGGCAAGTAGCTCATTATCATTTAAAGGAACAGGTGCCGAAACCGGCCGTCCTGAACAGGGGGAGAAACACTGCTGTATTCACTTGGGGTAGAATATGCCCCAAAACAGTGGCGGATGCTGGTTTTTCAAGGAGGGGAAGCTCAATTTCGGCCTACATCTTAACATGTGTCGGTTTATTTATACGTAAATTCTACCCTCCGTTCTTTTTTAAGAAAATGATCTGTGACCCTGTCGTACCAACAAGGCGTCTTTTCTAGGGACTTGACTAGTGTCCTCTCAATGTCCAGCAGAGCTAGGCTGCTTAAACGGCCTTGGCCCATGTGAAGTGTGTCCGCCTGTGAGTGCTTTGTGACGGTGGAGGGGCTCAGCAGCACCCGCTGGTGAGAAACTGAGATAGAAGTCAGAAAGAGTGATAGAAGTCAGTCTCCAAACACAAACAGCTACAAAAAACCCACCAGAAAAAGAAGCTCGATTTGTCACTAGTCGTTTTTAACAAAGAAAATGCCGCTAAGAGGATTAAGAAAGTCTGGTTCAACTCAGAACAGAATGAAAATGTAATGCTCCGACAGATCTTTACACCAAAGGATCGCTGATTCGCTCATTTCGCTGTCAATCAAAAAGGGATACAGCCTCAGACAGATCATTCAATCATCATGCAGAAGCTGAGCGTCCGGGTCAGCCGAGGCCAGCCCACTGCCCCATAGACCCCCAGAGACGCTGAGCGTCCGATGGGCGGGACAAAGCCCAGCATTTATCCAATGACTCGTCTCGTTTCGCTGCACTTCGCTGCTTCGCTATTGAACTCTGTGGACGTTCAGTGTCCACACTGTTTAAAGCACTGTGAAACTGCGGGAATGATTGAGAGGAAAGCCGTGTCTTTACCAGTGATAAGAAGCTGATTCTGAACAAAAGTTCAGCGCATTATGGTGCATATTTATTCAATGACATGTACACACAACAGTATATATTTGATCACTTATTTTCTGACATTTTAGGGGAAGCTGAGCTTCCCTTGCAGTCTTAGAGCAATCGGCACTGCCCCAAAATGTTTTGCACTTACCTGCGGAGAGTGGAGAATATGTGCAGAGGAGACTTCACCTTCTTGTCCGTTGGCTTTTTGCTGTGTGGGCAGTTGAGTTTGTCTTTAGTGTGATGTTTCCACTGCTGTGTGACGAAGGTCTGCATTATCCTGAAAACAGAGAGCACACGGATTCAAAAGGTCATCTAGAGGAGGCTCAGAAGCAGTGTGGCCATCTTTACAAGGAAGTAACACAACAAATCGTCAAATATTTTAAAGACATTCTCTAATAATAATACAAAAATATGAAATGAAATACTTTTTCAGCTGATGTCCCAGGCCAAACCTGTCTTTTGTGGACACTTGAAATACATCAACGGTGGGAACTGAAAAATAGCAGAAAAGAAAAATCAACAATTTCATGGTGGTTTTGTAGTTTTTCACTGTATTTCCTAAAGCCCTTTATTCTTAACATATAAACTATAAGCCCAGTGGTTTGTAGACAGTGAATTCATTCATCATTCATTCATTCATCATTCATTCATTCATTCATTCATTATCTGTAACACTTATCCAGTTCAGAGTCGCGGTGGGTCCAGAGCCTACCTGGAATCATTGGGCGCAAGGCAGGAACACACCCTGGAGGGCACACAGGGCAACACACACACTCACACCTACGGACACTTTTGAGTCGCCAATCCACCTAACAACATGTGTTTTTGGACTGTGGGAGGAAACCGAAGCACCCGGAGGAAACCCACGCAAACACAGGGAGAACACACCACACTCCTCACAGACAGTCACCCGGAGGAAACCCAGGCAGACACAGGGAGAACACACCACACTCCTCACAGACAGCCACCCGGAGGAAACCCACGCAGACACAGGAAGAACACACCACACTCCTCACAGACAGTCACCCGGAGGAAACCCACGCAGACACAGGGAGAACACACCACACTCCTCACAGTCACCCGGAGGAAACCCACGCAGACACAGGGAGAACACACCACACTCCTCACAGACAGTCACCCGGAGGAAACCCATGCAGACACAGGGAGAACACACCACACTCCTCACAGACAGTCACCCGGAGGAAACCCATGCAGACACAGGGAGAACACACCACACTCCTCACAGACAGTCACCCGGAGGAAACCCATGCAGACACAGGGAGAACACCCCACACTCCTCACATACAGTCACCCCGAAGGAAACCAGGTCACAGCAAATGTAAGCTGATGCAGCAGCGACTGCCCACTTTATTACAGATCACAGGTGAATGTAGTTGTTTGCTTTTGAAACAGAAGAGCATCACAATGCAGCAAACACTGCTCAGAGACTAGAGTCACAGACGCATAGGACATTCCAGGAGAAAGCAAGTGGCTGTCGTACATCACAGCACGGCAAACAAGACTGTGCTCGGTTGTTAAGTGGCGCGGCGTCCAGGGGAACTGGGCGAGCGGTTTTTGTACAGGGAACAAATTACAATTCCGCATTAAAGCGGCCCTTAGGGAGGATCAGGCTTGTCGCACAGTAGCAGCTACACGTTGTGTGGTAGTTTACGTCAAATACGTGTGAAAGCTTCAGCATCATCAAAAGAAAAAAGAGAAATCAGTTCATGGAGGGCAGTGCTGCACTTTTATTTTGTGATAAATTGGGAAACAAATGAGTGCACAAGGGATTGTTTCAAACTGACATAACTGTGTGCTCCCTGTCCCAAACCTTGCAACATGTACATGTTTGTGTACTTTCAAAAACACGGCTAAAGCCACAGCAGGAAGGGCACCTCCTACAAAGAGCGACAGACCACAAACTCACCCAATACGTGCATGGGACCACTCCCCAGCACCTTTCATTCTCTAAAATCATATTATAACAATACTGAAATTTACATTTATCTCTGAGTAGCATTTTTCCAACTTCTGCAGAGAAAAAGTGGGTATAATTCTGATGTCAATTTTTTTTCGCATTTTCTTATTACTGTGTAATGTCCTCTAGATTAAATACGGCCCGGTGGAGAGCGGCAGAGGACCGTTTCAGTCCTGAAGCTCATGGTTACTCTCAGATACTGTCACAGAACATAAATGCTTTGTTTTACTGCCACTTTGCCTGTGATCATCAGTATGAAGACACCATCTGCAAGTGCATGAGGATGACAGTGCAGCCATTAAAACACTGAAGGGCAAAATTTGCAGGAGGTGGGAGACTTCAGAGCAGTATATATTCAAGCTGCAGCTCTTGATCTTCGCTTTAAAAAACTCTCATTTTTTAGACGAGACGGTTACAAACTGTGACAAATCTGCTCAAGTGTGTATCGCAGGACCCTTGTTTCTGATGAAGAACAAACAGAAGGCTATCACTGACACAGAATGAAAGAAAGACTGGGATCAAACAGAAATTGATGTGGACAGTGTTATGAATTACGAATTTATTTCAAATTTAAAGTGCTTATCCTGTCCTAACACCTATCCTCCTCGGTCCCGAGCCGCGTAACCGTGTATTCTTCCGCCGCGCCACGCACACCACACACGAAGTTCACGTTACGACGTTTACGACGCAAATCCACTTAAGTCGAAACAAGGCTTTATACAGTAAATGGGAGATGTGTCATAACCACGAAACATTGTAACTCGGGACTGACGTAACCTGAGGACCTCCTGTATATCAGGTATTTTGGGGCGGGAAATGTCTTTATTCAAGAATTTATTTTACACTATTTAATTTGTCCATTAATTTACACATCATTTTTAAGTTGTAAAGAAATATGCTTATTCAGTACAGGGTCACGGTGGGTCCGGAGCCAACCCAGAATCACACTCTGGAGGAGGCACAAATCTTTTGCAGGGCAAGAAATATGCTATCAGTGCTTAACTCAAAGCGAAATGTGTGCTCCCTGTATCACTACTCCACTCAATAGCCGCTATTACGTCAGCAATTCAAAAGATGTTTAAAAATAAGTTGCATTTGATCAAAATTATCTCTGAAAATCATGCCAGGGATTTTCTATTTTCCAAATAGTCTCTATGACAAAAAGAAAAGGCCCTGAAGATTAGATCTTAGTTTTTTTAACTGAATATCGTAGGAAACCGATCAACCTTAGATAAGTCTTTCATCAACCTTTATCTGATCTTTAACATCCTCTGATGTGTCTGTCCTCCCGGAGAAGTACATTGTCACTGTCGGAACAAAACGTTGTATCTCTATTAGTGATGTTTTCTGCTTAATCTGAAAACACAAGCTGCCTTTTATATTTTCACTAAAATGTAATTAGCTTAAATTGCATTAGCGTACAGTGAAAGTCAAGCATGTTATTTTCTTCTCCTCTACATTTTTGGAGGTTTGGTTCTGGCGGATACAATATTCTCCACTGAAAAATATCTACCCAAGCATTTCTCTAATACATAGCTATACATATTTCAGCAATAAACATTTGAATAATTCAGGCATCAATTGAATCACTCTCAGAAAACTGGGATGTAATAGACTTGCAATTCACTGTTATTTACCAGAGATTAAAGCCACATTATTCACGTAAGAAATGCCATTACAGGCCATTAAAATGTGTGTGTGTGTGTGTGTGTGTGTGTGTGTGTTTTCTGACCTGGTCCATTGAGATACTGTGTGAGGGAGCAGTGAAGACGTACAATGACAGGTTCCGTCCTGATCACGTCCCAGGCGAGGGCAATTTCCTCCTGAAGACAAGAGTTCAACCTATTGATGTATTCTCACACCACACACATCCTTAGTTTATTAAAGCATTTTACAAGTTATTTCTATCTAACAGAATAGTAAACATTAATACTTACATCTAGGAAACTGACATCAATGTGTAGATCAATGTCTACATCATCAATTGCACCATATTCCCTAAAAGAAACATAAAATGCATTTGTTAAACGATAGAGGCTGGGACCCACAGACCCACGTGCAAATATTAAGCACATACAGAACAGGGTTTTTGGACTAAAGGAGCTCCATCCAATTATACCCTCATTATACACAGCTCATCCTTATATATAATATACAGGGTGGGTCATTTATATGGATACACCTTAATAAAATGGGAATGGTTGGTAATATTAACTTCCTGTTTGTGGCACATTAGTATATGGGAGGGGGCCATTTTGAAGTTGGCCATTTTGGATCCAACTTTTGTTTTTTCAATGGGAAGAGGGTCATGTGACACATCAAACGTATTGGGAATTTCACAAGAAAAACAATGGATACTGGAAGCCTGTGCTAGCATTTCTCCTGCGGTGTTGCTATCAGTGTGTGAAGAGTGGGAGAAGAGGGTTGCATTGACAGTCCAACACAATGGGCAGCACTTTGAACACATTTTATAAGTGGTCAGAAACTTGTAAATAACTCAAGGAAGAATAAAGTTATGTTAAAACCAATCACACCATTGTTTTTATTGTGAAATTCCCAATAAGTTTGATGTGTCACATGACCCTCTTCCCATTGAAAAAACAAAAGTTGGATCCAAAATGGCCGACTTCAAAATGGCCGCCATGATCACCACCCATCTTGAAAAGTCCCCCCCCCTCCCATATACTAATGTGCCACAAACAGGAAGTTAATATCACCAACCATTCCCATTTTATTAAGGTGTATCCATATAAATGGCCCACCCTGTATAATCCACAAATAAATGTGAATGCCCTCAAGTCCACACAGAAATGTAAGAGATTAAAAAAAATCTTGGAGGAATATTATTCCTATTCTACACCAAGTCTGGCTTTCAGATGAGTGCTCTGTTCATTTTTTCCAGCAGCAGCTGCAGTCGTCAGAGACATGTGAGGACACACCAAACTGATGACACTACTGTTCAGTACACTGGCATTTATCCAAAAACAGCAGCCTTGGCAGACTGGACAGAAATGATGTAGCTGAGAACTTCCTACAGCAGGCCAACAGGGCGTCGACCACAGAAGCACAACACACTCATACTGCAAACAAATCAGTATTTAAACTAGTGCTGAATGCTTCACGAAGACTAACATCAAAATCACCATCTTATAATCATCTAAACCAAAACACACACGTCATTTTCGATATACGTTTTTCCCCAAGAACAGAACAAATTGATGCACATACTTTGGCAGTGCTTTTTCCTGCTGGAGCTCATAATGATCACAGCGACCAATACATTTTTGTCACTTGCCATTTTCAAAACACTTAATATTTGGTTGTATTTTTTTTAATTAAATTACAATTGTCATTTTTATAACTGTGCAAAAGTTACCAGAACATGACAAAAGATTGGGAGAATGTTTGAATTTTTAATTACAATTATTAATTAATTCATTCATTCATTCGTTGGTTATCTTTAAGCGCTTACCCAGTTCAGGGTCGCGCTGGGGCCAGAGCCTACCTGGAATCATTGGGCGCAAGGAGGGGGCACCAGTCTTTCACAGGGCAACACTCACACATTCACTCACACACACCTACGGACACTTTTGAGTCGCCAACCCAACTATCAACATGTGTTTTTGGAGTGTGGGAGGTAACTGGAGCACCCGGAGGAAACCCATGCAGACACAAGGAGAACACACCACACTCCTCACAGACAGTCACCCGGAGGAAACCCACGCAGACACAGGGAGAACACACCACACTCCTCACAGACAGTCACCCGGAGGAAACCCACGCAGACACAGGGAGAACACACCACACTCCTCACAGACAGTCACCCGGAGGAAACCCACGCAGACACAGGGAGAACACACCACACTCCTCACAGACAGTCACCCGGAGGAAACCTATGCAGACACAGGGAGAACACACCACACTCCTCACAGACAGTCACCCGGAGGAAACCCACGTGGACACGAACACACCACACTCCTCACATACAGTCACCCGGAGGAAACCCACGCAGACACAGGGAGAACACACCACACTCCTCACAGACAGTCACCCGGAGCGGGAATCGAACCCACAACCTCCAGGTCCCTGGAGCTGTGTGACTGCGACACTACCTGCTGCACCACCGTGCCGCCCTAATTACAATTATACTTTATACAAATAACACTTTGTACAACTAATAAATTGCTGTTTAATTTAAAGCATTTAGGCCTTTTGTCCAAACAAATGGGAGCCTTACTTGGCTGGATCTATACAGGTACCATGGGAAAGTACTTGGATTCTGATTATCGTCCTGTTGGGCAGATTTTGCTGTTTTGTTCCCAGTGAAAACTTTGCAGAGATACAATTCAAGCACTCTGACTACGTTCAGTAAAAACACAGTGCTCCCTCCAGCTGGAGCGAGATCTGGAGGAACAGAATCACCACTTTCTGTTGGCTTTAAGTTCATTATACTGGGCAGTGGACCGTCGTACACATAAGTGGAAATGGCATCTCAAAAACCTGATGATGAGAGTTCAGTCTGTGGTCATCAGGAAAGTCATATTTTTCTAAACCCCACCGGACAAACACTGTTGTGAGACTGGTCACAGTAGAAATACACAGTGTGTCACTTCGAATGAACGCTCTTTCAACAACTTGGTTCATGTTTCTATTCAGGTTCTGGCAGTCATCCTAGGCCATGCATTAATTTTTTCATAAAATCTTCATGATGACTTTGTTGTGACACTCTGAACACGACATTGTCATGGGAACGCAGCAACCAATGAGCCAGCGAGAAGCAAAGAATCTGCAAAGCAGGGGGTCAGGAGATAATACTCCACCACTCTCAAGCTCAACCTTTCATACCTACACAGAAATGGGTAAAAAGATCCTCGAGTGCCTGGAAAGTCATCAGGCTTCTACAGTTCTCAATCCTCAATCTCATAATATTCATAGCTCCAAAAATAAACTGTTCATTGCCAGTGGTTCTGGAATCCTTTAAAATGCTTTTGAAAAACAATGCAAACCACCAGCTATGTACATCGGTGCTAATGGCAAAAACGATAAAGACACCAATCCTACACCAATCGAGATTAGTTCAGGAATCTCAGAATACCAAGATAGTAGTCATTTCCTCAATAAATAACTTTGAAAGATGCACTTGAAATATGCACTTAACTTTATAAGAAAAAAAAGACAATTCTCAAAATACTTTATTACAATACAATAATTTGTAAGAATTTGACTGTAATAAAAATATACTAAATATAATACATTCATTCATTCATTCATTTTCTGTAACCCTTATCCAGTTCAGGGTAGCGGTGGCTCCAGAGTTTACCTGGAATCATTGGGTGCAAGGCAATAATACACCCTGGAGGGGGCGCCAGTCCTTCACAGGGCAACACACACACTCACACCTAAGGACACTTTTTGAGTCGCCAATCCACCTACCAACGTGTGTTTTTTGGACTGTGGGAGGAAACCCATGCAGACACAGGGAGAACACACCACACTCCTCACAGACAGTCACCTGAAGGAAACCCACACAGACACAGGGAGAACACACCACACTCCTCACAGACAGTCACCCGGAGGAAACCCACGCAGACACAGGGAGAACACACCACACTCCTCACAGACAGTCACCCGGAGGAAACCCGCGCAGACACAGGGAGAACACACCACACTCCTCACAGACAGTCACCCGGAGGAAACCCGCGCAGACACAGGGAGAACACACCACACTCCTCACAGACAGTCACTCAGAGGAAACCCATGCAGACACAGGGAGAACACACCATACTCCAAAGGAGATTCCCCCACTATCTTTTGGGAATTGAGCTTGGATATATTTCCTATTTTCACAGATACACACTTAGCATTACACTGCTTCTGAACTTTACAGAAACTCCGCTGCACACACAGCTGCACGTCAGCTGAGGACACAGAGTGAAACAAGTGCACTAACTTTCCATGCTCTCAGTCAGACGCCAAACACGGGAGAGACCGGTCCACAGCGGAAAGGTCAAACACACAACCACTGAACAGAAAAAAAACAGAGAGCCCAACAGTTTGAGGACACCAGCTCATCCCACACTTCTGCTGAAATTAGGACTAATAAGTCTGCTGTAACAGCTCCTGGGCACATTTTATATGAAATCTGTGAGGATCTGATGACATTTAGCCATAAGAACATTAGAGGGATGAGGTACAAACACTGGACAAGGTTTTGTGACCGTAAACACCACTCCAACTCATCCCAAAAGTATTGAATGGAGCTGAATGACTCCAGAGAATACAGTTCCACTGCTCCAGAGCCTGGTGTCTTTATAGCACTCTATGATTTATAGTCCACGTGTGGTATTGAACATAGTGACCTTAAGACTGTCTCATTACATGTTTTTCTACAGACAATATACAAGCTGTGTGTGCACAACTGCACATTAAAATAGCTGAATAATTCACTTCAAGTTATAGAGGATGTCTACAACCTTTAAAATCACAGCGTAGATGCCCAGTATTCAGAGAATCCTGCTTTTAATAGCCTTCCTAAGCATGAAGTCAGGACAGGGCCAGACTGTACAGATGAATCATTTTTTTAGCAACAGCTTGGGAGCATTTGCTGTGATTCCTTCCTGGTTTATGTTGTCAACCGCGAGCATTTTCTCAAGATTTTGCAGACAGATGCTGCTAGGAAATGTTTCACCAACAGCCAGGGCCACTTCAGAGACGTTCTCAATCAAACCGATGATAAGAGTGAAGCCCTGAAGTGAAAGCCCTATAATCTCACTGGAGGAACATTTGTCGGACGCTGATTGTGGAACGTAAGAGGCGCTCAGTGTCAGTCTCTCTGAGATGGACACGGCAGCAATCAGCACGTCCTGAGTTCAGACAGCTGGCCTCCTTCATCTGAGACCACACAGTCTTATGACAGGCAAGGTCACAATATAAAATTGCTGATCTGCGTTTAAAATCACCATAAAAGGAGCAATCAGCTTTTTCTCCATGCTTTTTCATGTGATTATTTTTTTGCATGTTTTCAAAACAAATATACTGCTAACTAAGTCACACAGCTCTAGGTGACTGTCTGTGAGGAGTGTGGTGTGTTCTCCCTGTGTCTGTGTGGGTTTCCTCCGGGTGACTGTCTGTGAGGAGTGTGGTGTGTTCTCTCTGTGTCTGCGTGGGTTTCCTCTGGGTGACTGTCTATGAGGAGTGTGGTGTGTTCTCCCTGTGTCTGCGTGGGTTTCCTCTGGGTGACTGTCTGTGAGGAGTGTGGTGTGTTCTCCCTGTGTCTGCGTGGGTTTCCTCCGGGTGACTGTCTGTGAGGAGTGTGGTGTGTTCTCCCTGTGTCTGCGTGGGTTTCCTCCAGGTGACTGTCTGTGAGGAGTGTGGTGTGTTCTCCCTGTGTCTGTGTGGGTTTCCTCCAGGTGACTGTCTGTGAGGAGTGTGGTGTGTTCTCCCTGTGTCTGCGTGGGTTTCCTCCGGGTGACTGTCTGTGAGGAGTGTGGTGGGTTTCCTCCAGGTGCTCCGGTTTCCTCCCACAGTCCAAAAACACACGTTGGTAGGTGGATTGGCGACGCAAAAGTATCCGTAGGTGTGAGTGTGTGAGTGTGTGTTGCCCTGTGAAGGACTGGCGCCCCCTCCAGGGTGTATTCCCGCCTTGCACCCAATGATTCCAGGTAAGCTCTGGACCCACCGCAACCCTGAACTGGATAAGGGTTACAGATAATGAATGAATGAATATACTGCTAACTAGTGAGTTAATTACTAAACACGGACATGACCATCTGTGGAACCCACTTTATAAAAAAACTCGGTTCTTCATTTCATTCACTTTCATAAGCACTGCTTTCTAATTGTTGGTGGTAGAAATTACCTTGTGCTACATGAGTAAGCAACTGAGCAGCAGACCAAGAAAAAAAATAACCTAACAATAATAATAATAGTAAACCCCAGAAATCTGACTCTCATTTGCTCAATGATAGGGCAAGCACTATGACAAGTATGTCCAAATTAACACTGTTAGGACTGACATCCAGGTGATTACATCATCTAATCACCCAAAACCCGAACGATGAGTCTGGCAGACAGACACCTGAGAGAGCAGAGTGACACTATGGCGTGACCTTTAGTGAGGTAACCCTGCCAGAGAGGGAGACAGGAAGGACAGAGCTTGGGCATGTCATAACCCATAAATCATAGCTCATGGCGCATAGTCCTGGAAATGCATGAGGGGGATCTACAGGCCCTGCCCATTTATCTTAGTGACACACAGCAAGGGCAAGTGGTAGTGTCTGGGCAGCTGTGGCAGGTGCTATCTTCCCCATTCAAAACAGCATGGTGCGTACAGCGGAAACTGTGTTGAAAGACTGACTGAGTTAACGGAGCTAAACAAACACAATGGGCTTCAGAGTGAGCGGATCCCTCAAGGCATTAGTGATAAATAACATGTTTCAAGGCTTTCATTTTGCATGATCTGAATATTAAAGCAGAAGTTCAGGCTGAAGAGAGCTTTTCTCTAAACGTTATCATTAAAGTTTCTTTTCTACTTCAGCTCTATTTTATTAAACAAAAAATTGAAAGGTGTTTCTTTTTCACAGTGAAGACTGTAAAAGCAAGTTAGTGCTTATGTGAATACTTGTACAAAACAAACCCAATTCAAATACAATAAGACAAGACTTTTGTTATGAAGAGTGATGGAGTGCAGAAATCTATTACTTCCTTTCCCCTTTACTTATTTTCTGTGCCACATTTTGTGCTAAATTTGTTCTCCGTGGTCAGCTTAGAAAGCATATTCACTTAAGATATGTTCTGTTTTCTCTATTCAGGTATTTCCGATTCAAACCTTACCCACCCCTGCTTCTAAACTTCACTTCATATGCAGAATATATTCTGTGTCCTGGTATAGACGAATACTTCACACTACATGCTCATTATAAAATTAATTAATTCATTCATTCATTGTCTGTAACCATTATCCAGTTCAGGGTCGCAGTGGGTTCGGAGCCTAGCCGGAATCACTGGGAGCAAGGAGGGAACACACCCTGCAGGGGGCGCCAGTCCTTCACAGGGAGAACACACCACACTCTTTCACAGACCGTCACCCGGAGGAAACCCACGCAGACACAGAGAGAACACATCACACTCCTCACAGACAGTCACCCGGAGGAAACCCACGCAGACACAGAGAGAACACATCACACTCCTCACAGACAGTCACCCGGAGGAAACCCACGCAGACACAGAGAGAACACATCACACTCCTCACAGACAGTCACCCGGAGGAAACCCACGCAGACACAGGGAGAACACACCACACTCCTCACAGACAGTCACCCGGAGGAAACCCACGCAGACACAAAGAGAACACACCACACTCCTCACAGACAGTCACCCGGAGGAAACCCACACAGACACAGGGAGAACACACCACACTCCTCACAGATCGTCACCCGGAGGAAACCCACGCAGACACAGAGAGAACACACCACACTCCTCATTGAATTTCAATCTATAGTTTGATCAGAGGAGGATGGGTCCCCTTTGTGAGTCTTGGTTCCTCACAAGGTTCTTCCTCCAGCCTCGAGGGAGTTTTTCCTTGCCACTGTCGCCTTCGGCTTGCTTGCATTGGGCTTTGATTTAAATGTTCTGTTTTGAAACTGTGAAGCTGCTTTGTGAAAACGTCAGTTGTAAAAGGCGCTATACAAATAAATTTGATTTGATTTGAATTGACCTCATTGACTATATGCTTTCTAAGCTGACTACTTTGTATAAGTTCACCCAGAGGAAACCCATGCAGACACAGAGAGAACACACCACACTCCTCACAGACAGTCACCCGGAGAAAACCCACGCAGACACATGGAGAACACACCACACTCCTCACAGACAGTCACCCGGAGAGTGGCTCAAACCCACAAACCCAGGTCCCTGGAGCTATGTGACTGAGACACTAACCTGCTGTGCCACCGTGCCACTCATATTATTCATAATAATATTATTATAATAATACAATATAATAATAATAATAATAATAATAATAATAATAATAATAATAATAATAATAATAAGAGTACTTTTATTTATAAAACACTTATAAATAACTAATTTCCACATTTAGAGAGCATCTTAGTTCAAGGACATATTGAACCCATTTTCTGAGTAGATGACAAAGCACTTTTGTAAGTCCCTCCGAATTTCTGAATCTGCTGAACGTCGTAAATATAAATGTAATAAGAGAAAGAGTTTTAGGTATTTCTCAGAAGCTATCAGCAGGTTTGGTCTCAGAAATCTAGTGAGAACAGACGTCATTATATGAATCTATTCAGTTTTGAAGAGGTTGAGTATTTCTTGAAATACAATACAGACTCTCGTTCAAACGAGCAAAGCACTCCAGAACGTATTCTAGGTAAGGTTCTTTTTTCTGTAGTGACTTGTGATATCTTGTATAGGACACATATAAATGTCACTGGGATGTCTTACCTACAAGCTTCGAATGCATCTGCCCTTTTCTACCTAATCCCTCTCCTGCAGGTGTAGCAGACTGTTGATCACCATTGTTTTAACAGGTTCCTGCAAAGAACATCGACTCGAAACCTGCTCATAATAGAAACTGAAGCACCTGCCCACTGCTTTCTATTATAAGTTAATTTCGCTTCAGCTGCTTTTCTGCTTTGAGCAACTGACTGTATGACCAGGGGTATTTTGTCCATTACGGGTGCTGAGTTGCCACTCTACAGGTACACCAAGAGCAGCAGAACTGAAAAACATTATCATTTTCTACTCAATTCATCATTTTGTCTCATAAACACTATGAAAAATTCATGAAGTGAAATGGGAAACTCTGGTTCAGCTTCACAACAGCTAAAGTTCACCATGCCCCGAGCCAATCGTGAGTGAGAGGGTTATAAAGCCCCTCAACATTGTACTATGGAGCAATAAAACAGTGTCCTCTGGATTAATGGAGCTCTACGCTGTATCAATTAGTATTTGGGATTCAAAACTAGGCCTATGTAAGAGCTGAATTAAACCTGACATTGGCTCAGAACACATTTGGAAAAGATCTCCTTAATATCTCTGTAGTTTCTCTGTGATATCTCTGTAGTTTCACTGTGATATCTCTGTAGTTTCTCTGTGATATCTCTGTAGTTTCTCTGTGATATCTCTTTAGTTTCACTGTGATATCTCTGTAGTTTCTCTGTGATATCTCTTTAGTTTCACTGTGATATCTCTGTAGTTTCACTGTGATATCTCTTTAGTTTCACTGTGATATCTCTGTAGTTTCACTGTGATATCTCTGTAGTTTCTCTGTGATATCTCTGTAGCTCTTATCCTTACATCCTCCTTAATATCTCTGTAGTTTCTCTGTGATATCTCTGTAGTTTCACTGTGATATCTCTGTAGTTTCTCTGTGATATCGCTTTAGTTTCACTGTGATATCTCTGTAGTTTCACTGTGATATCTCTGTAGTTTCACTGTGATATCTCTGTAGTTTCTCTGTGATATCTCTGTAGCTCTCATCCTTACATCCTCCTTAATATCTCTGTAGTTTCTCTGTGATATCTCTGTAGTTTCACTGTGATATCTCTGTAGTTTCTCTGTGATATCTCAGTAGTTTCACTGTGATATCTCTGTAGCTCTTATCCTTACATCCTCCTTAATATCTCTGTAGTTTCTCTGTGATATCTCTGTAGTTTCTCTGTGATATCTCTGTAGTTTCACTGTGATATCTCTGTAGCTCTTATCCTTACATCCTCCTTAATATCTCTATAGTTTCTCTGTGATATCTCTGTAGCTCTTATCCTTACATCCTCCTTAATATCTCTGTAGTTTCTCTGTGATATCTCTGTAGTTTCTCTGTGATATCTCTGTAGCTCTTATCCTTACATCCTCCTTAATATCTCTGTAGTTTCTCTGTGATATCTCTGTAGTTTCACTGTGATATCTCTTT
Organism: Hoplias malabaricus; assembly: GCF_029633855.1. Taxonomy (NCBI): domain Eukaryota; kingdom Metazoa; phylum Chordata; class Actinopteri; order Characiformes; family Erythrinidae; genus Hoplias; species Hoplias malabaricus. Next base: position 24,299,925 of record NC_089819.1, read on the forward strand.
AGTTTCACTGTGATATCTCTGTAGTTTCTCTGTGATATCCCTGTAGTTTCTCTATGATATCTCTGTAGCTCTTATCCTTACATCCTCCTTAATATCTCTGTAGTTTCACTGTGATATCTCTGTAGTTTCTCTGTGATATCTCTTTAGTTTCACTGTGATATCTCTGTAGTTTCTCTGTGATATCTCTGTCATTTCTCTGTGATATCTCTGTAGTTTCTCTGTGATATCTCTGTAGTTTCACTGTGATATATATGTAGTTTCACTGTGATATCTCTGTAGTTTCTCTATGATATCTCTGTAGTTTCTCTATGATATCTCTGTAGTTTCTCTATGATATCTCTGTAGCTCTTATCCTTACATCCTCCTTAATATCTCTGTAGTTTCTCTGTGATATCTCTGTAGTTTCTCTGTGATATCTCTGTAGTTTCACTGTGATATCTCTGTAGTTTCTCTGTGACATCTCTGTAGTTTCTCTGTGATATCTCTGTAGTTTCTCTATGATACCTCTGTAGCTCTTATCCTTACATCCTCCTTAATATCTCTGTAGTTTCTCTGTGATATCTCTGTAGTTTCACTGTGATATCTCTGTAGTTTCTCTATGATATCTCTGTAGCTCTTATCCTTACATCCTCCTTAATATCTCTGTAGTTTCTCTGTGATATCTCTGTAGTTTCTCTGTGATATCTCTGTAGTTTCACTGTGATATCTCTGTAGTTTCTCTGTGATATCTCTGTAGTTTCTCTATGATACCTCTGTAGCTCTTATCCTTACATCCTCCTTAATATCTCTGTAGTTTCTCTGTGATATCTCTGTAGTTTCTCTGTGATATCTCTGTAGTTTCTCTATGATACCTCTGTAGCTCTTATCCTTACATCCTCCTTAATATCTCTGTAGTTTCTCTGTGATATCTTTAGTTTCACTGTGATATCTCTGTAGTTTCTCTGTGATATCTCTGTAGCTCTTATCCTTACATCCTCCTTAATACCTCTGTAGTTTCACTGTGATATCTCTGTAGTTTCTCTATGATATCTCTGTAGCTCTTATCCTTACATCCTCCTTAACATCTCTGCAGTTCCTCCTTAAGATTTGTGCAGTTCCTCCTTAATATCTGTGTAGTCTCATTTAGACAACACAGGTCTCATGCCTGTGTCCCCTTGAGACTGAGTGGAGATTTCAGTAAAGTTTCAGCGCTGAGATCATAGCACTCTTGTTTATCTGCAGCTGAACTCCACTGTTTCTCACCAGCGCTCAGAACCGGCTCAGTTTTGATACTGGAAATTACTTTAATCTTTTTTTATTATTATTCAGACGTTTCCTTTTTATCTGATGCTTTCTCATGAGGAATTTCAGGAGAATCAGCCGTCAACAAGCTATGACTTATGAGGGAGACAATTTTCCGGAGGGAGTGACTGGAGTACGGCTTTAAGCTGGATTAAAAGAGTCCAGGAGGAGTGAAAGAGAGACCACACACCTGAGCGATACTGCATGATGGCCGTATAAGTCCCTCACGGCTGCCAGGTCAGCCTCCAGCTGGGGGTGTTTGTGAAGCTCGCCGTCATAATTCACCTGTCAGAGACAAACAAGACAGACACACACACACACACACAAACGTCAGGGGCAGACACTAAGCCACAGCAGCAGTGCATTTACTCAGCATTGGCCAAAACACTCATTGTCCAAAGGAGAATATGTCTCCAGCTCTGACAAAGTTAGTCAATAAATAGTTCTGTAGATAACTCATTCCCGTTTTACCTGCCGTCTCCAGGATGTATTTTAACATTCGCTGAGATGATGAAAAAGGCAAAGGTTTTTTTAGTTTAGATTTTTTGAGGAGTTTTGAGGAGAAAGGAACAAAGAACATGCTCAAAAATCTCCCCCGAGACATGAATAATCTCTGTGTTAGTTCAAAGCTACTCAGAGAATGCCTCAAACGGCAAGCTGTTATATTTGTACTCGCAGACACTGCACATCTAACAGTGCCTTAAAATCAGGGTGTCATAACGGTCTATTGTCAATAAAAACCACAATAACAGTAATGAGACAGCTTCGACAGTTCAGCTTTGAAAGTTAATCCATGAAAAACAGCTGGAACATGACTCAAAAAAAGGCGTTTCCACAAATAAAAATAGAGAGAATTACAAAAGAGTGCTTATTATTTTTATTCCTGTTATTTCCTTTCCAGTGTCCAGTTCAATTTAAGGTACGATCAAAAGCTGATTCTCTGCAGCAGCTTGAATAAAAATGTAAAGTAGGCACTGTATATGAATTTCAAAAGGCCTGAGAATACAAAACTAGGTTTACCCCTGATGAATACTAAACACTGTCTCAAATAATAGCCCCAAAACCACAGCAGTTATTGTACTTTTTGAAAAACGAGGATTTATCTCTTCTGTGAATTCTCACAAAGAGCCGTGAGAAAAGAAGGGGCTTCAAGTGATTAGACCATTAAAATTCACCCTCTCCAGTCATGACTGCCTATTTTCACTCAGCAGAAATGTTATTTTTATTTGCAAAACCTGGTCAATTCACATGTACTTTAAAACATTCATTCATTCAGGGTCGCGGTGGGTCTAGAGCCTAAGTGGAATCATTGGGCGCAAGGCAGGAACACACCCTGCAGGGGGCGCCAGTCCTTCACAGGGTGACACACACACACACTCACACCTACAGTCACATTTAAAATGCCAATCCACCTACCAACGTGTGTTTTTGGACTGTGGGAGGAAACAGGAGCACCCGGAGGAAACCCACACAGACACAGAAAGAACACACCACACTCCTTATAGAGAGTCACTCAGAGGAAACCCATGCAGACACAGGGAGAACATGCCACACTCCTCACAGACAGTCATCCGGAGGAAACCCACGCAGACACAGGGAGAACACACCACACTCCTCACAGACAGTCACCCGGAGGAAACCCACTCAGACACAGAAAGAACACACCACACTCATCACAGACAGTCACCCGGAGGAAACCCACACAGACACAGGGAGAACACACCACACTCCTCACAGACAGTCACCCGGAGGAAACCCACACAGAGAGAGGGAGAACACACCACACTCCTCACAGACAGTCACCCGGAGGAAACCCATGCAGACACAGGGAGAACACACCACACTCCTCACAGACAGTCACCCGGAGGAAACCCACACAAACACAGGGAGAACACACCACACTCCTCACAGACAGTCACCCGGAGGAAACCCATGCAGACACAGGGAGAACACACCACACTCCTCATAGACAGTCACCCGGAGGAAACCCACGCAGACACAGGGAGAACACACCACACTCCTCACCGACAGTCACCCGGAGGAAACCCACACAGACACAGGGAGAACACACCACACTCTTCACAGACAGAATATATATTAATGTAATGATCGAGTTGATCCAGTCAGAATACAGATCATTTACATATATCAGACTTAAAGGCACAGTAACAAAAACAGGTTAATTATTCATTCATTCATTAATTGTCTGTAACCCTTATCCAGTTCAGGGTCGCGGTGGGTCCGGAGCCTACCCGGAAACATTGGACGTGAGGCTGAAACACACCCTGGAGGCAGGTCTTTCTGTGCACAGAGACAATATTGAACAGCTGACTGCATAAGCTTCAGAAATACTATAAAAGAATTTGGGACGTTGGGAATTAACTGTGAAAAATCCTGAATTATATCTTTAAACCTTGTCAGATTGCATGAAAACAGATCTATTTTAGCAGTTTAAAATAGCAGCTTAATTTTCAAATCACAAGAGCTGCAATTTGTATCACAGGATACAGAATAAAGGTGTAGATTTATTTAATTTAACCTGATAACACACTGAGATTACAACCATGACTAACAGGCCTTCTGGCATCATAAACAAACTCTCAGTGCTCGTGAAGATGTCAGTCTAAAAACAGGTCTGGATCTAGATTTACAGAAAGAAAAAACAAAACAAATTCAAAGTCACAATACTGCTTAGAAAAACCACAGTTAGACATTTCTCCCAAAAAGCGTGATCAAAACAGACCTTTATGCCATAACTACTTTGTTCGCTTTTCCCCATCTGTCACTATCCTTTTCCAGTACCGGCCTTTTATTCGATTAGATAGCTACAGCTCATTCACAACAGTGCCGCCAGAATATTAACCAAGATAATCAGACCTATGCACACCACTCCACAACCCAGGTCCTTACACTGGCTCAGAATAGACTTCAAAACACTACTATACAAATAAATAAAGGGTCTAGGTCATTATTATGTCACCTACATGTTGAAAAACACAGCCCTAGTCGCCATCTCCGGTCAATATGACCTGTTAAGAGTTCCTGGAAAAAGAACTGAACGCAGTGAGGCAGGTTTTAGCTGCTACATTGTGGTCAGCCAGAATAAACACACAGAAGCAGATAGATATGCAGACTGTAGCCATTTTTAAAAGCACATGTCTGTTCTCATTTCACACACACTCAGCCACTGCACCCAGCAGCACCTTACTATACTTTTCACCCTTACTTTATACTTCAGTTTATTATATTAATATTTATTCATTATTAGTTCAATGCTCATTAATCAAGGTTTTATGCAAATTTCACTGAATCGTTTTTATATTGTGTCCTTCCTGTGTCTACATGCATTCCTCCAGGTGCTCTCTTCTCTGCCCACAGTCCAAACAAACATGTTGAGAGGTGGATTAGAAGTGTGAAACTGTCCACAGTTGTCTTGGGGATGAGTGACTATGTGTGTGTGTGACTGTGTGAATGTGTAAAATTGTTCTCAGGGCCCTGAACTGGATGAAGCAGTTACAGAAAGTGAGAAACTGAGTTTTTATTCTACGTTCTTCTGAATTTTACTTTTATCTAACTTCTGTTTTACTACTGTCACAAAAATAATCTGTAAAGCAATTTGAGCTGCCTTTGTGTATGAAAAGTGCTCTATAAATAAACTCACCTTGCCTTTAAGTTAATAATCTGGCCCTGTTTAGTACTTTAATATGTATTTGAGTTACTAATCACTGAGCTTAGCTCTTTAGCTACACTTTAGCTTCTGAACTACGTCTGTCTTCATCACAGACAAACCTCTCTGCGGTTATCAAATGAAGTCATCATCAGATGCCATCACAGGATGAAAACAGCCCAGATTCATACCTACCTGATAAAAGAGAACAGGTTCTTTAGACACTTGAGGTCAAAATGAGCAAAAAGATAGTACCTGTCTTTGTTGTTTATCAGCTTGGTCTTACACTGGATGTATGATAGAAATCTAACCATTCGTTGCATCTAAAATGTCCAATGAAAAAGGAAGAGAAACATTTTTCTTTAAAATGAAACTGATTCATAAAAGAAGCCCTACTCTTAGGAATAAAAGATAACTGACATATATTCAGATTCATATTTTAAACATTTATGGGACTTCTAACATCCCTACAAGACCTGGCAGCTCAGACCGCTCCATCACACAATCAGTACTTAACCCTCAGGAGTCCATCTTGTGACTGATTTCAGAGGAGATGCGTGAATTGCTGCCAAACTTGAAGCTGTCAAGATGCCCTTTCTAAAAAATTACACAGACCATACAATAAAATACGAAAAAAACAAGTAAAAAATCAAACAAAGAAGCTGCCGGTGTACGCAATAGACTGGCCAACCCCGAGCCCACCTGAATGTGAATGGGGAATGGAATATAAAGTGCCCTCCATAATGTATGGGACAAAATCACATTTTCAAACCCAAGCTGTCACGCCCTTGTTCTGTCTTGTCTGTTGTCCCTGCCATGTGCTCACTGTTTGTTATTGTTCATGTCTCCGCCCTAGTCCTGCCTTTGTTCCCTCGTCTCTCTTCCTTGTGTTGGACATTCCACGTTTGCCTGTCTGTCTTGTCGGTTCTTTGATTCGGTACATGTTTGCCTGTCTGTCTTGTCGGGTCTATGATTCAGTCCATGTTTGCCTGTCTGTCTTGTCGGGTCTATGATTCGGTCCATGTTTGCCTGTCTGTCTTGTCGGTTCTTAGATTCGGTCCACGTTTGCTTGTCTGTCTTGTCGGTTCTATGATTCGGTCCATGTTTGCCTGTCTGTATTGTCGGGTCTTTGATTCGGTCCATGTTTGCCTGTCTGTCTTGTCGGGTCTATGATTCGGTCCATATTTGCCTGTCTGTCTTGTCGGGTCTTTGATTCGGTCCACGTTTGCCTGTCTGTCTTGTCGGGTCTTTGATTCGGTCCACGTTTGCCTGTCTGTCTTGTCGGGTCTTTGATTCGGTCCACGTTTGCCTGTCTGTCTTGTCGGGTCTTTGATTCGGTCCACGTTTGCCTGTCTGTCTTGTCGGGTCTTTGATTCGGTCCACGTTTGCCTGTCTGTCTTGTCGGGTCTTTGATTCGGTCCATGTTTGCCTGTCTGTCTTGTCGGGTCTTTGATTCGGTCCATGTTTGCCTGTCTGTCTTGTCGGGTCTTTGATTCGGTCCATGTTTGCCTGTCTGTCTTGTCGGGTCTTTGATTCGGTCCATGTTTGCCTGTCTGTCTTGTTGGGTCTTTGATTCGGTCCATGTTTGCCTGTCTGTCTTGTCGGGTCTTTGATTCGGTCCACGTTTGCCTGTCTGTCTTGTCGGTTCTTAGATTCGGTCCACGTTTGCTTGTCTGTCTTGTCGGTTCTATGATTCGGTCCATGTTTGCCTGTCTGTATTGTCGGGTCTTTGATTCGGTCCATGTTTGCCTGTCTGTCTTGTCGGGTCTATGATTCGGTCCATATTTGCCTGTCTGTCTTGTCGGGTCTTTGATTCGGTCCACGTTTGCCTGTCTGTCTTGTCGGGTCTTTGATTCGGTCCACGTTTGCCTGTCTGTCTTGTCGGGTCTTTGATTCGGTCCACGTTTGCCTGTCTGTCTTGTCGGGTCTTTGATTCGGTCCACGTTTGCCTGTCTGTCTTGTCGGGTCTTTGATTCGGTCCACGTTTGCCTGTCTGTCTTGTCGGGTCTTTGATTCGGTCCATGTTTGCCTGTCTGTCTTGTCGGGTCTTTGATTCGGTCCACGTTTGCCTGTCTGTCTTGTCGGGTCTTTGATTCGGTCCATGTTTGCCTGTCTGTCTTGTCGGGTCTTTGATTCGGTCCATGTTTGCCTGTCTGTCTTGTCGGGTCTTTGATTCGGTCCATGTTTGCCTGTCTGTCTTGTCGGGTCTTTGATTCGGTCCATGTTTGCCTGTCTGTCTTGTTGGGTCTTTGATTCGGTCCATGTTTGCCTGTCTATCTTGTCAGGTCTTTGATTCAGTCCATGTTTGTCTGTCTGTCTTGTCTGTTCTTTGATTCGGTCCAATCGGTCCACAATGCCCCTGATTTCAAAGGCATCTTAATGTTTGTGACATCTGGCTTCACAAGAGTTTATGATTACTCCATTGCTTCATTAGGGCAGGCGTGAGGTACCTAGGCTTGGTTAGAAGTTTTTAAACACTTTTGAAACCTGTAGTTGCCATTGTTCAACATGAGGACAAGATCGTGCCACTGAAAGTCAATGAAACAATTATGAGGCTCAATAAACAAGATTAAAACTTTCAGAGTCATCAGTCAAACCTTGGGATTACCAAAATCAACTGTGAGGGATACTATTAAGAGGAGAGAAAGCACTGGTGAGCTCATTAATCACTAAGGGACTAACACGGCCAAACATCTCCACTGCTGAGGACAGAAGAATCTTTAATATGGTAAAGAAAAGTCCTCGGTTTTCTGTCCAACAGATCAGACACAGGCTTCAGGAGGTGGGTGTCTATTTGTCTGGTGTGGTGCCCTGAAATGAGGAGGACGGTGTAAAAAAAGTACTTATTTCAAGATGGTGAAATACCTTAAAATGACTAAAATTTTTTAGAATGACTAATAACCTTAGATTACTTGTACTTTAATCAAACCTGACTGGTTTGATTATAAACTGGAAACTGTGGAGTACAGGGCATGTGAAGCTAAATGTGTGTATGTCACAAATATCATGGAGGACGCTATAGGGAACAAACACTAAGAACCTAATATTCTCTGTATTCTGAAAGATTTTCTCTCTCTCAAATTTTCTGGGTGAGATCAAGTTAAAGACAAGAGACTTCTTGTTTAAGAAGGGCACTAACATTTGTGAGAGCAATGTGGGAGTGTCCTTAACAGAATAACACATATGGGCCGAACTCATTCATCCATCCATCCATTCATTCATTCATCCAATTTCTGTTAGCACTACATTTTAATCAAGGTCATGGAGGGTCAAAAACTGTGGACATTAATTACATGATCACCCAGTAACTCACACCTGTGGACAATTTCACCCAGTCACACTGTTCCTCACACACTCACACCTGTGGAAAGTGTCACACACTCACCCAGTCACTCACACACTCACACCTGTGGATAGTTTCACCCAGTAACTCTCACATTCACAACTGTGGACAATTTCACCCAGTCACACTGTTCCTCACACACTCACCCAGTCACTCACACACTCACACCTGTGGACAGTTTCACACACTCACCCAGTCACTCACACATTCACACCTGTGGACAGTTTCACACACTCACCCAGTCACTCACACTTGTGTACAGTTTCACACACTCACACAGTCAGTCACACACTCACACTTGTGTGCAGTTTCACACACTCACACAGTCAGTCACACACTCACACCTGTGGACAGTTTCACACACTCACCCAGTCACTCACACACTCACACCTGTGGACAGTTTCACACACTGACCCAGTCACTCACACACCTGTGGACAGTTTCACACACTCACCCAGTCACTCACACACCTGTGGACAGTTTCACACACTCACCCAGTCACTCACACACCTGTGGACAGTTTCACACACTCACCCAGTCACTCACACACTCACACCTGTGGACAGTTTCACACACTCACCCAGTCACTCACACCTGTGGACAGTTTCACACACTCACCCAGTCACACACACACTCACACCTGTGGACAGTTTCACACACTCACCCAGTCACTCACACACCTGTGGACAGTTTCACACACTCACCCAGTCATTCACACACTCACACCTGTGGACAGTTTCACACACTCACCCAGTCATTCACACACTCACACCTGTGGACAGTTTCACACATTCACCCAGTCACTCACACACTCACCCCTGGGAACAGTTTCACACACTCACCCAGTCATTCACACACTCACACCTGTTGACAGTTTCACACACTCACCCAGTCATTCACACACTCACACAGTCAGTCACACACTCACACCTGTGGATAGTTTCACACACAGTCACCTAGTCACTCACACACTCACACCTGTGGACAGTTTCACACACTCACACAGTCACTCACACACACACACACACACCTACCAACGTGTTTTTCAAAACTGTAACGAAGAACCTGGAGCATCCAGAGGGACTGATCACTGGACCTCCAGGTCAACTCTGTCGTTAGACTCTTATAAAATAAAGAAAGCCTTGCCAGGTGTCTGTCCTGCAATAAAGACACTTTTTTTTTTTAAAGTCCAGCAACTGCTGAGCAGAGTGATCCAAGCCAGAGTGGGGGCTGTAGCGTGCTGTTTTTTCTGAAGCTGACTGACTTGGTGGAGATGGTGTAAATAATAGAGCTGAGGTATTTGGTGAAGATGTCCCAACACACCCTGAGGGACTGGCACTGATTCTTTGTTTACCCACACAAACATGGTTCGCATCTCCTAAAGTATACATGATGAGTTGACGTCCATGTCTCACCCTAAAGCACCTTCTCCTCACCACCCCCCGAGGCCCTGGAGCGAGGCCTGTAGATGACGCAGCTTCAGTGATTGAACACCCTCGGAAGCCCAGAGGATGTCAGAGCTATAAATGAAGCCACATTACTGTGAGTGAGTGCCAGTGTGCATTCACAGCCTCTGAGGGCATTAGGGCACGCATCTCCATCCAAACGACAGTCTGCTAATAAGTCACAAAAGCCCACCGCATGTCCGGCCCACTAGGGGCAAATCCAGTTCACTCTTTGCAGCTTTACCATAATGGATCTTCTCCAATGAGCCGGCGCATGAGTCATTTAGGAGGGAGTCGCTTAGCAGACATTCATTCATATGACTGAAACCTCCTCTCACCTCGCCTGATGAATGGGCCAATAGACTTATCGAGAAATAGTAAGCCACAAGTTCTTTTATACCAGCCGTTTAGTGCATCAGGGAAATCTAGCATGAAATTCAAAGTGTCCTTGGCTAAGGAAAGCATTCTGAAATTCATTCTCCCTTTCACTTTGTTAAGTTCCTGCATAAATACGCACTCTCGTATGGGCTAAAGTTCACAATTTTTAAAGTCATACCACAGGTTACAAGGACGACTAACCTATCATTAGTCTTCGTTCACCTGACTCTCACTCACCCTCTCAGTCAAGAGCTACCAGGTTCATTGGATTTGTCTCTAATGGTTCATCCTTGACCTTTAAGAAGAAAACAGTCTAGGTGCTGGAAAATCTCATTTCCAGACATATTTCCAATTAGACTCTAAATATCCCAGTGAAGTTCATCTGCACTTGCCTGACCACCATAGTAGAACTCTTCAGAGTCATTATCTCCCTCCGAGTCCTCCTCTATGGCATAATGGCACTGCAAGATATGAATAAAAAGTCATTTTATTTCGAGGACATTTGTCTGCACTTGTATTATTCACCAGACAATTTATTAAGGCATGTGAAATTCATGTGAATGGAAATAAAAAAAGGACTCCAATCTGCTGCATCTCTCTTACCGGGTTTTTGTCGATCTGAAGCTTCGACTTGATGGAAAGACAGCTGGTGGCGTCATTATTGATCCTTATCTCTGTAGAAAATGAGAAACCGATGATGATAATCTCAACACAATGAGGCGGTGATCTAATTTAGGCTGGAATATTCTCTGGCACATATCTGACATATCCGTCAGCCCGTCACAGGCAATTGCGGCATTAAACATAATTGAAGAAATTCCACAGGCTTGGAGCGCTGCGGCTGATGAATGCGTGCATCGGCATGATGTGGATAACATATTAGACTTGCATTTGTAATGGGCCGTATTGCGACGGCTAAATGTCTAGAAATATGTAAAAACTAGGGCTATCATAGTTAAGGCGTGTTAACCAGATACATTATTAACACTGGGTACTTTTCCACATTCGACCCTTTGAACAGTCCAGTCCAGGATCACTGGGTTCACTGCTTCTGCTGTATCTGAAAATAATGGAACCTGTGATTGTAGCCCTCTTGCCCAAACACATCTTTTAACCTGCATTTAGAGAAGCAGGCTTGGACCAGGTGGTCACTGGTTTGATCCCTTTGACTTGACCCATTGAACATAGGGGCAATGAAAGAATATCACTGTCTCATCCCACAACATCCACAGCTGAGCTGCCTTGATCAAAGCACCTAACCCACAACTGCTCCCCAGCTGCTGAGATGACTACCCGCTGCTCTGGGTGTGTGAGGGTATACTGCCCCTAGTGTGTGTGTGTCTTTGTATGTGTTCGCTGCCACAGATGGGTTAAATGAAGAGGCAAAATTTAAACCAGTTATAAACCAATTCCTTCAGTAATTGCAGCTGAGAACAAAGGACAGCACTCACAGTATGGAGAAGTATGGACAAGTTAATGAGCAGCTAACTAACAAATCCTCCAGGTTCCCTCAAAAGTTCCCTACTGTAATAAGAGCTTTGGAGGATTGTAAGTACATTCTCTGGAGTGATGGCACATTTGAGACATGTTAAAGCATAATATTTACATGGCTGTAAGCCAAAGTAATCTAATCAGTGTAATATCAGTGTAAAGCCTTCCAAAATGAAAAGCTGTTACTGCAGCAAATGGGGACAAACTCCCTATTAATGTAAGAAACATAACTAATAGCATGTCATACCACCATGAGCACAAATACCAACTGTGATTCCATTTGGCTTGGACTGGACAAGTTTCTGGATGTAAGGGACATCTCGCTTGCATTAAAGTATTGAGCAGTTCGGCCAGATTTCATGGACGCCTTCCCTGGTGATTTACTCGCTGTTTCGGGTAGTCCAACTGATTTCAATTAGTTACAATTTGGAGGATTTTGCGACCCCGTCCAGATGATGTTCAACATGCTCATCAGTCACATTTGGACTTGAGCATTATCATCTTGGAATACAGGGTCAGCCTTTGTATGATGATGAACAAAAAGGGAAACCTGGTGATTCGGCAGCTCAGTGTAGGGACTGGGGTTCAAATACACTGTCACCTCAATCAAAAACCCATTTTCCGCATAATTATAACACCACCAGGACATCGCAGAGCCTCCTCCAGCTTGACCACACCTTGCCCACAGTCCTCAATGAGGTCTACAATGAATACGATGTCTAGCATCTTTCACACACAGACAGAAACTAAATTAATCTGAGCAGATAACACATTTCCAGTCAAGAACAGTCCAAATTTTGTGTCTTGTCACCCACTGTAACCAGGCAACTTTGTGAGCAGAGGTCTCTCGCTTGCACTATTCTCCATGTGCAGATGGTTTGCAGTTCTCTGTGGTATGTTCTTTCAGATATTGTTTGTTAAGGACCTGTGTTGACTTCTAGGAGCAGTTCTTGCCTGAAAGTGAAGAGTCAGTGGGCCCTTTCCGTCAGTTTCGCCTTTAGGCCACAATTCTATGAGAATTTCCTGTAGACTGGGATTTTTGCCACAGCAGCAACTCTTATGACCGTATGCCACACGAGACATTCACTGCACTGTACCACCTCTTCTCAATTCCCATCACACACCCCACAAGTATTCATAGCCCAATCATCCTTGTGCACCATCATCTGCAGGAGCCTGAAGTTACTACCACCTTAAACGTGAAGGTGATCAATTAGCCACACTCCAGTTTTTTTTTTTTGTTTTTTTTTTTAACAGCAGCGACTATGTGGCTGTATCAAAGGCAGTAGGCAGTGGCTATGTGCTAACTCATCCTCATCTTATTCCCTAAACTCCAGGTACGGGCTCATTTCTTGCCCACTACCCCTACAGAGAGTTGAAGCTTCAGGCTGTCTGGAGCCTGGGGATCTAACTACTGTGCTGTTCCCACTGTCCCACTATCTCTGGCTAGCTCTACCGCTAATAATTCTCACAGTCTAGCACCCACTCTATATTTGTCACAACCAGAGTCTATAATCACAACAAGTAAAAATGGCAGTGCTGAGGGAATATATTTTGTCTTGACAATGGCTATGCTGACAAACAACATAAAATGAAACTGAGCCTCTGAACTAGTGGAACTCTTGTTTTATAGAGAAGTCAACGCTGCAAAAGTGGAAAGTCTGGCTGGTGACTGACAGGCCGTCAATCCATGCCATTTCTGGACACATGCTCATTAGCTGTGAAACATGAGCGCAGGGAAATGTCAAATTTAATTGTATCTGTGGAGCTGTGTTAAGGGTGGAAAACCAGCATTAAACGAGTGAGCATGTACATTTGCCTATTGCATAATTTTGTATTTATACTATGTAAGCACACAAATCTGTACATGCAGCAAGACCTACTATGGGTTACCTATAAGGCCAGACAATGTACAAATATCACCTAAAATACACTGTTACTAAAATACACAACTAACTTTTATAATCTCCTCAGAAAAGCATGAAATGAGATGCTCTGGAACAGGCCTCGGGCTGGAACTACGGACATCAGTGAACTTGATATACTGCAATATCCAACAGGGGTTATATAAACGTAAATAAAATGTACTCTAAACAGCACACGGGGATGTCCAGATCCAGTTTAATCATACCCGCTTTATGCTGGAAAAAGTAATTACATGCATCCCCCACAGGGGAAACAATTCTGCACATTGTAATGGGTATATTTATTGAACTAAACATTAGCAAAACAGTATTTCTATGTGATAGCTCTGCAAATACACAGATATTGTGCGATATACAGAGCGATTTTAATATTTTGAATACATATTAACAAGTGCATTTTAATTTGGGTTAATTTTTTGGGTTAATTTTAAATTTGGGTAAATTTAACGTTGAGTAAATAGATGTGAATCCAGTCTTTATGTTTTCACGGGTTTGTATTGTAACGTCAGTTTTACAATTCCAGCGTAACATCTGGGTGAATCTGATGTATTCAAGTCTATCACAACACAGAGGCTTTACCTGTTGCTATTCTGTGGAAAATCACTGGAATGGGATCTCTCGTGACTAATACCTCATCATCGTTCTCTGAGTTAGAGACATAGGTGTTGTCTGCAAGAAAGAAAAACACAAATTAATGGATTGAAAACAAGTAAAAAAGTGTAATTTATCTTTCTATAACACACTTGACTTAGGTTTGTAGCTCTTAATGCTATAAAACGAACTGAGTGAGGCACATTTTCTCCTTTCAGGATGCAAAACACTTCACGAACCTGGCTTCTAACTCGCTCACTCTCTCGTACATTCACACAGCGTCACACGCCGTTTAGTGCTCTACATCAATGACACTGACTGCATAAGATAAAGTTATCTTAGTAAAAATCATCCCCCAAAAGCAGTGGGAATAAAATCTCTAGACATTAACAGGCATTAAACCTTTTAAGGAAAGTTCCATATTGACGCAAGGAGATTTTCCTGTTGAACTAACTATCAAGATGCCAAATGATAGTAAACACAATTCTAGGATGGGTTTCTGACCAATCCCCTTTTCCAGGCATATATCTGCACACTGTGCTGACTTTGTGAATAATGTCCAAATCCAAGACAGGAAAGTCCACATTCTTATGCAAAGCTGACTGTCTGCTACTGGGCTGTGGATTAAGCCCAGCTCACAGGGCTGAGTGAGAATCTGCTTCCTGTGGCCTGTGGTTGGGAGAAAAAGCTCTTGTTCTTCGCGGATGTGTGTGGATCGGAGTATCAGGGTCATCCTCACACCGCGAAGACACTTTGGCCTTCGGCTCTAAAGCCTTTTCTAAATCTTTCTTTGGAAGAGAAGCTCCCTTTAAGTAAATCTCAAACAAACTGTTTGTCTCGGGGAATACAAAGAGTTACAAATTCAGAGCTCAGAGCTGCAGAGACTGAGCAACAAAAGGCTGGCAATCTTTTTTATCATACCCCATATACATGTGATACAGTGATTGGGCTGTGGAGCAGTGGAACTGTGTTCTCTCAACACTTCTGAGATGAGCTGGAGTGGTGTTTGTGGTGCAGAACTAATCATCCAGCATCAGTTTTGAGCAATGCCTCAATGGCTGAACGCTTTCAAATTCAGACAGAAATTGTCCAACTGTGTATACCTTGATCCAAAAGAGTACATGCTGTTGTTGCCGCAAATGGGGCTCTGGATTTGTACTTTTCATCGCAAAAATGTTGGATGAGCAGCTGTCCACAGGCTTATTATTATAAGCAACACCTACATAAGCCTTTAATGACGACTGACATATGCCTGCATCATCATCTCAACTGGCTTTTAACACCTTTCTAACACTTTCTAAGCTGCAGCTGACTAAAGCACTTTTATGACAACTCACAATTTTTTAAATAAAAGTCATGCAGGTTGTATGTAGGTTTCACGTTGCCTTATGAATGATGACCCACTGTAAGCCACAGCACATTTCAGTAAAACCAATCAACACCAGGCTGCAATAAAGATAACCGACCACACATATAAGCTGTAATAAAGATATCCACAGTTCTCCACTTTGCTCAGAGGTGGGAGGGGAGTTAAGCAGTAAATTAAAGACTATTTTGGACTGCCTCTTGGTAAGAGCAGCTCTAAAGTGCTCCCTCATTGTGGAGCAGTGGGTCATCTGTCCTTTAACAGGATATGTCCTGCAGCAGAGTTCTGCTCAGGACGATTATAGTTGGCTGAGCGCATTAAACACTGAATAAATGACTCCAGCTTCCTGCCACACTGGTCAGCAAAACATCCACATAGGTTCCATTTTCTATGATCTATAAAGGTTGTATTAGCTTGTATCACATCAAAAAGAAGAGCAGAATGCAGATCATTAATGTAGCATTCATTTCCTTTCACATCACTGAGGCTGGGACGTGATCTATCGTGACTAACACATCAATAAACGATGACAAAGGGGAGTATAATACACGAATGATGCTTTTCCACTACATGGTACGTATACTATTCTTCTCGACTTAACTCTACTCAGATTTTTGCTTTTCCATTCGGTTAATTTGGTTCCTGGACCCTGTTTTTTGTTGTTTTTTGAGTCCTTGCTCACTCTTTGTTCCGAGCGAACCAAGTAGGGACTAAACCGTAACCGTAAAACCATAAAACCTGTGCACAACAAATTCACCAGTGTTAAATTAGCACTGTTAGTGTAATAATTTAACACTCACAGTGTTAAGTTAACACTAATAGTGTTGATTTAACACTGGAGAATTTGCTGTGTGCTGATTGGCCAAAGAGAATTGTTTACACAACAAAATGCAGACATCCAGCACCAACTTTCCATCTGTAAAATCTCCAGCTGCAGCAGAGATCACGTTTGTTTTTATCCGACTCACGACGGCAGCTCGTAAAATTACACCCCGGTTTATTGAAGAGGTTCAAATTAACCTTGAATCGGTGGTCGACGAAAAAATCAGTGAGAGCTGGACGGTGCAAAAAGGGAGGAAAAATTCCAACAACACGCAAATGGAGTATTCTTCTATTCCAAGTCATTTTGGACCTATTTATCTGTCCACACAACGAGACATGTTCACAATATTAAAACAACAGCTTTCATTTCCAGCATTTCAAATATTACAATATCGCAAAAATATAAAAAATAGCAAATATCTTGTTTAAAATTTGGTCTTGGTTTAAAAACTTGAACATTTTACTGTACTGCAAATGTAACAGACTGTGAGCATCATTAGTGACTTAATAAAATGTAGAGTAGAAACGTTTACTGCACCTGGGTAATCATCAGAGACATGCACAGAGTAGGACACCCTGAGGAAAGAGAGAAGAAACAATTACACATGCAGGTATTTTTAAAAACATTTTTCAATGATGACAACAATGGAGACAGAAGGTTTTGTTCTGTGGATATCATAAACTGACGTAAGGTAGGAAGGCCAATCAGATCAGAGCTATTCATTAACCACTGACTGAACAGGTTATTAACCACAGCATAACGACATTATGATATTAATGAATGCAACTTAATACATTCAGATGTTCTTTGGCACTTTACAAATAAACCTCTGTAGTTTTATTGTAATGAAAATGAACTCATCACTGATTCTGCCGGACACAGCGCAGGTCATCACTGACGCTGCTTTAATGCATCGACAATAAAATCAGCCAAGTGTCTCAACAGACATCCTTTCATCCTTTGTACCCGGGGCAGCAGGAGTTTGCATATTTTCAATGTGTGTTATAATTAGGAACGAACTGTCACTGCTAAAAAGTGACAGTGCAAGAGGCAAATTCATATGAGAACGAAAAATCTGTGTACACACACACACACATACACACACAGGTGTTAGTCCCAAATTACTCCATCCTCCCTACGTAGTGCACTACTCAAGTCATGAAACGACTGAATCTAGATCTTAACAGTGCATTATATCATTCTAATACAGCATCATTTATATTTATTTATATGTGGGAGTCTGAAATCTAGTGCTAGCAGCATTTACACTGTAGTTAAATGACTTCTGTACTTCACTACGGAGGGAGTGAGGAGGTATTTGAGCTTCAGCCAGAGTCAGGCACGCTGTGTGATGTCAGCATTTCCAAAAATATCTGTTTTCTTCCGTCCACATGACAACAGCGTTTTGATAAATACAATATACAATGAAACAAAAACATGTTCTGAACTTGACTCTATTTTGAGTCTAAAGAAAGAGTTAATCTTTAATAATTACTGAATACCTGATGCAGACAGTTTGGAATGTGACTGGGCCTTGTATAGACTATTAAAGTTTATATAATACAATACACTACACGCAAAGAAAGGCCCTGAGGCGACAAACAAGACAACCACGAGCAAGAAGAACTTCTTCATGAGACTTTAATAACTTCCCCTTTCTGTAGCATGACTGCACAGTTTCTGAAAGTGACTTATTACTCCTTGGTGGGGTCAGTTTTCATAAAACAAAAAAATCAAACGCAAACAGAAATGTGGAACATATCAATCTACACATAAACAGACAAGTGGCTCATGTAAATGAGATGTAAACATGTCAGAACCACTAAACTTCCAGAGCTTAGAGGGTCACTCAAAGGCACACTCTAGACATCTTTAAAGCTTTTAAAAAACTAATCAAACTAAGTGTCCATTAGTGGTTTGATCGAGTAAACGCTAGGGCAAAGACGAGTTTCCACCACCGACGACTGAATGCTAATTTTTGGAAGTAAAATCCCATGGTTGGTCTATTAGAGGTGCGCTAATTAAGATTCCCTCCGATTTTTAAGAGCCTGCCACTGTTGTTGTGAATAACTCAGGCTAAACGTTTTGGAAAAGCGGATGTCTACGTTTGTATAATTACCCTAGGTCAGTGTGCTTCGAAAAGAACCATTATGTTTTAAGACAGTAATTTGGGAAGAGCAAATAGACTCATCAACTGGAGAAGACAGTCTGAGCTCTATTGTGTCTGAATGATGGGTAGGAAACGCCGTATCAGAAGCGGCGCTGAAACTAACAAATGGATTTATATTCAGGCTTATAATGAGCTGGTTAAAGGGAAAGGCAGGGAGTTTCCAAAAGAAGCATTAAAGACGAGTCCTCTCCTTATATTTATTGTAAAAATCTCACCGGTTAATAATTATAGGCTAATATGACTAATGAGAATAAATGGTGTAAATAGCATTCATAAAAGTCACTATCATGTTTACAGACAGCCTTTGTTATTAGAGATTCAGCTACACTAATAATTATAAATTATATGCTTCAAATACCATCCTCTTTAAAAGCACATCTACAATGTCTAAAAAAGTAGGCTATTACTCATTCGTAAACAACTGCATGAGCTGTAATTATAAGGGTTTTTAAAGTACTTTTACTTGTTTTAAAAGCTAGAAATGGCAGAATGCTTATAAACCTCTTTGAAGAAACACTAGGTACGTTGTTGTATTTTTTGCTCCTGGGCTCCCCCTACAGTTGCTGAGTGTAATTAACTTTTACATCATTGTCCTGAAATCAAGGTGGACTGATTTCCTACCCTCTTCCAAAAGTTACATAGCGCAGTGTCCGCAGTGCTGAGCCCAGAGTAGCAATGACAAAGGCTCTTTTCTCCCCATTACAATGCCTTGGAGCATCACAATGATTTTGAAGTAAAAAATATTAGTGTTTCTTTAAGTAAAAAAAGAGGGTAGGGGGGTAGGGGTGTTTCCTACCCTCCCCCAAAATGTACATAGTGCAGATTCTGCAATGCGGAACCCAGAGTAGCAATGACAGAGGCTCTTTTCAGCCCATTACAGAGCAGTGGAGCATCACAATGTCACAGATGTCCTTCATAATGGTTTTGTCTCTCTTATTGTTCATGAAAAGGCATTTGCGGAGGCTAAAGCATGAAACAGGAGGGTCACCTGTTCAAATCCCAGGACTAACTGGAATAAGTCACAGCTAAAGTGCCATTGAGCTAAGCACCAAACCCCCAAACAGTTCCCCAGGTGTCATGTCTGGTGACCCGTTGCTCCGGCTGTGTGTGTGTGTGTGTGCTGCTAAAAATTACTTCCCTGTGTGTGTTTGTTTGTTCACAACCACAGATGAGTTAAAGGCAGAGAATCAATATCCCCAAGGGTATTAATAAAGTAACACTGCTTCTCTTCTTCTTTTTAACCGCCTTTGCACAGTTGAATCATACAAATGTATTCATCCGCTGTGTCGGGAGCACTTCCCGGATACGTGTTCCGGCTTGTGTTGCTTTGCGCTGAAATGGACAGAGTCATTGCAAGAATACATCGACTATCGTGTAGAAAAGTAGGTCTTCAAGCATTTTCTTGTCTTTAAAACGTCACGTTTAATGCCTTTAATATACGATGAAGTCTGGAAACTGATGTCAAACTGATGTGTGCTCCCCCTTCAGTGTAGAATTGTAATGCACATTAATATTATTTTTGACGTGATGTATTTTTCATTTTCCATGTTTCTTTATGGTGTGTGTTTTGCTTTTGTTTTCTAAACATGCTCTAGTTCATAGAACCTGAAAACATAAATCAATCTGTGTGAAATGAGAAGTGAGAGATGCAGGCTGAGGTATTAGATGACTAACTATAAAAGAGAAAGTCAGCTGTTAAAACTCAAACCCCCTGAGAGCTCTTGAGGTTTTCTACAGGATGGAGACACTCACAGCTATCGTTATTCAAAGCAACATCTGGGAAGAGCTGAGAACTTCTGTGCTGCGTCATTCTTCGCACTGTTCATTTTCAGGTTTCTGTTTGACAAACGACAGCTTTGAGACTTCATGTTGTCTGATCAGGGTTAATACACACAGCAGAACAGCCATGGTCCATGAGCCAAAGCTAAGACCTCCAGATGTCCAGGAACCCACTTTCACAGGTTTTAAAACCTCAGAAGTCTCCTGCCAAATCTCCATCTTTAAGGCCGCTGACACAAGCAAGACTCAATGTCAGAAAAGGGGGCGGGGCTGGAAAAATGCACACTGGCCTTACATAACATATGTGTCGCTGTTGCTAAAATCAAATCTACCGGATATAAGGAGCTAAAACACAAATGAATGACTGCATGGCTCTAGCACCTCCACTCTTTGATCACTAGCTGCTTGTGAATTTCCTTCAGTGGAGAAGAGCAAACAGCGACGTGCCCTGCCCCACCACCACAGCCCCCTGCACCCAAGCCACCCCAAGGAGCCCAAACTCATGTTGGAACTAATTGAACACAGGCTGGCTTAATTGACCAGAAGCAAATTAGGCCAGTTTTCTGGGGACCTCAGAGAGAGGTGTTTGATGTTTTTATGGGGTTATGATATTGATTGTGCTTGATGAGAGAGCTGCCATGGACCAAATGTCAAAAAATTAAACTTAAAAAAACAAACAAATAATTCTAAGCATTTTTTGGTGCATTTCAGGCCAATAATGAAGTTACTAGTAAACCTCAGAGTCGACACACAGGCTACATGAACACACATAAACACACAACTGACATAGCATTTCTGCTAAAATTAGCGCTTGTTAACTCTTAAACTTCTAATTCAGTGAACATTCAAATATTCTGTGTGTATGTGTGTGTTGTGGGGGGGTGTGTTATTCCGAAAATCTGCGTCCGATGCCTGCTTTAGAACCAGAATCTGTGCTGTAGCTCCAACTAACTCGCTCCCCAACTCGCACATACACTGTGTGGCTAATGGCACAGAGTACAGGAGTTAACCAGAGCTTTGTGGAAGTGGTCTGGTCTAATTCGAGGTGTAAAGCTGAGAAAGTTAACTGTAGCTTTGCCACGCTTCGTTTTAAGTAGATTGTTGTTGGGTGTTGGGCTGTTTTAGGCTTCATTCTGGACTTTAATGTTGATGAGGCTGAATACGGGTGGAGCCCGGTGTTTTTACACCACTGTATATCACACCCGAATATAGATGGAGTGGTGGCTTTATCGATAGCCAGACTTATCCCAAAAAAAAACGAGTACTCTCAGAATTAAAAACTGAATACATAACCAATGAACAAGTACCGGAACAGCCGAGTATTCGGGGCTAGCCCTACTAAATACATAGATAAATATAGCTGAAAATGCATTAATATACAGAATTAATTTGAGAAAACTACAGGCACCATTACCCGATGTTGAAACATGTCGGTTTAAGTAAATGAATAAGCCTTAAATTATTTAGATAAAACCCGAGGGCTGAAACAGTCTGGTGAATTTCCTCATACAGAAACTAGATATCCACACATTAGGGGATTACGGCTCATACATGAAATAAATATGCTACATAAACATTAGAGAGAAAGCGCTTAGGTATTTTACTGGGGAAACACATGCAGCAGTGGAGGAATATCTGGTAAAACTTCCTCCAAGTAAACACATACACAATCCCGTTAAGTATACTAATCCCAGCAGAGGACTCTGACGACTGGCTCACACTTGTGTTAAATGTCTCTTTTTGACTTGGCTTTGGTTTGATTGTAAATGTGCCCTTGTGAACCAAACCAGGACTAAAATGTGTAACTTACCACATCCCAACTGAAATAAACTCTAAGGCATTCCTGGAAGTGTGCTCTTTAATGTCGTTTGGTGACGTTGTCAAAGGGTGAGCAAAACGGGTGCAAGGGTTGAAGTGGTCAGAGCGTTAAGAGCACTATGTCACTACGGCTAAGCGCGAACCACAGTGGCTAATAAACAATTCATACTTCAGTGTTTATTATTAGACACTTAGAAATAAAAGTTTAAAATTTCATGTATTGATCTTTACGATTTATTTTAATATCTTTTGAATATTTGGAAGTTGAGACATTCAACAATGGAACAATAACTTCAGGTGAATCTCTGGAAATATTCAGTGATTCTGTTGTCTTTCTGTATCATTTTCCTTGGTTGTGTAAAGCAACAATCACTACCAACATGTGTTTTTGGACTGTGGGAGGAAACCCACACAGACACGGGGAGAACACACCACACTCCTCACAGACAGTCACCCGGAGGAAACCCACGCAGACACAGGGAGAACACCACACTCCTCACAGACAGTCACCCGGAGCAGGACTCGAACCCACAACCTCCAGGTCCCTGGAGCTGTGTAACTGCGACACTAACCTGCTGCTCCGGTTTCCTCCAGGTGACTGTCTGTGAGAAGTGTGGTGTGTTCTCCCTGTGTCTGCGTGGGTTTCCTCCGGGTGACTGTCTGTGAGAAGTGTGGTGTATTCTCCCTGTGTCTGCGTGGGTTTCCTCCGGGTGACTGTCTGTGAGAGGTTTGGTGTGTTCTCCCCATGTCTGTGTGGGTTTCCTCCCACAGTCCAAAAACACACGTTGGTAGGTGGATTGGTGACTCAAAAGTGTCCATAGGTGTGAGTGAATGTGTGAGTGTGTGTCACCCTGTGAAAGACTGCCCCCCCCTCCCACCAGGGTGTGTTCCTGCCTTGTGCCCAATGATTCCAGGTAGCCTCTGGACCCACCGCGACCCTGAACTGGATAAGGGTTACAGATAATGAATGAATGAATGAAAATCAAAAATGAAATCCTCACAGAAATCTTCCAGTCATTCCCAAAGACTAAAGGCTGTTACAGCACAGATTGTGATCAGTCTCTTTATTAATATACACTTACTTTCAGAAGAAACATTAAGCAAGCATGTCTTAGAATGTACATCACAGCTGTAACACTATAATCATAGTATGTTATTCTGTCCACGTAGGAGTGAACGTTTATTACAAAGTCACGTAAAACAATCACCGCTCAAATCTGCTTTCGTGGTTATCTTGCTTCCATTGCCTACAGTGCTCCGGCAAACTGTCGACAGCTAGGAGACGTATTTCAACAATGAATTTTATGGGGTCTTACTGAGCTCTAATTTGATCAAGTCCAATTCCGGTTGCGATTATGAGCTTTGGACGCTGCAGGGCTCTGCGTTATGACTTCCATAGAAAAGCTATAGGGCTTTTTGCTTGATCGTGCGAAAGGCGGAAAGCAGATTTAAAAACGGGCTTTAGAGCAGGGTCTTAAACACTTGCTGAGTATGATGTGAGGTGATGGCAAAACACATTTCTATTGGAACGCCTTCACTCACACAGCCTCGTTAGCACAGGTCTGGAGCAGGTGAGAAGCTTCATCTGCTGCAGAGAAATACAGATCACAGCTTCCGTTTCCTTTCAGCTTTTGAGAAAATATTCATTGGTGAAATGTGTCTTAAATTATCTCCTTCGTACAGGTCTCATTTAGACACTTACTTAAATATAATCAAGACGTATTCATGAAGCCTTTGCTTCTTCAAAGCTAATGTTAGTGGAAGCTAATTCACACTGTGTAAACTGCATGCCTAAACAAACACATGACTTAAAATGTTTTTAGCTATGTGTCAAATATGACATTCATTTCCTGGTCACATATTTGTTGACACTTATTCATTCATTCATTATCTGTAGCCCTTATCCAGGTCAGGGTCGCGGAGGGAATACACCCTGGAGGGGGCGCCAGTCCTTAGCAGGGCAACACTCACACCTACGGACACTTTTGAGTCGCCAATCCACCTACCAACGTGTGTTTTTGGACTGTGGGAGGAAACCGGAGCACCTGGAGGAAACCCACGCAGACACAGGGAGAACACACCACACTCCTCACAGACAGTCACCCGGAGCGGGAATCGAACCCACAACCTCCAGGCCCCTGGAGCTGTGTGACTGCGACACTAATCTGCTGCGCCACCGTGCTGCCATTTTTTATTTTAATTTTATAAAATAATTTTTTTTAAAAATTCAGAGGAGGCTTCCTCGCCATTTGTTGCTCTTCAGTCTTCAGGTTTGCGTGCTGGAAACTGCTATAATATGTTTACGAAGCCCCAGTGTCTGTAAATGGTAAATAAACAGAGTCTCTCTCCACTATGCTAGAATCACTTTATTGGCCGCTGTGCTTGAACATAGGGAAATTTGTTCTTCACATTTAACCCAATCCATGCAGTGAAAGACACATTTACACACACTAGTAAGCACTAGGGGGCAGTGAACACACATGCTTGGAGCGGTGCACAGCCCTAGCCATGGCGCCTGCTGAGCAGTTGGGGGTTAAATGCCTTGCTCATTAGCACTTAAGTCTCTTAAGTAAGGCTCTGGGGATCAAAGGGACAACCTTCCAGTTACAAACTCCACAGTTCCATAACCACCAGGCCACGGCTGCCCCAACTGGAGCTGCACAGTTTGCCAGTAGTTCTGCAATACTGGGTCGATGTGTGGAGACGACTTCAAGGCACTTCATAATCATCATAATAATTCATTCATTCATTCATTCATTCATTATCTGTAACCCTTAACCAGTTCAGGGTTGCGGTGGGTCCAGAACCTACCTGGAATCATTGGGCGCAAGGCGGGAATACACCCTGGAGGGGGCGCCAGTCCTTCACAGGGCAACACACACTCACACATTCACTCACACCTACGGACACTTTTGAGTCGCCAATCCACCTATCAACGTGTGTTTTTGGACTGTGGGAGGAAACCGGAACACCCGGAGGAAACCCACGCAGACACAGGGAGAACACACCACACTCCTCACAGACAGTCACCCGGAGGAAACCCACGCAGACACAGGGAGAACACACCACACTCCTCACAGACAGTCACCCGGAGGAAACCTACGCAGACACAGGGAGAACACACCAACTCCTCACAGACAGTCACCCGGAGGAAACCCACGCAGACACAGAGCTGTGTGACTGCGACACTAACCTGCTGCGCCACCGTGTCGCCCATAATAATAATAATAATAATAATAATAATAATAATAAATGATTTTGTTCCAAGTAATTTTAGAGCATTTGTATTGGTTCAATGTTACAAACATGATCAAACACTGTTAAAAAGGATGTGATTTTAAAAACAATACCATAATAAAACAAAAGGACCACAGGATGTCATTGGTTATTGCTCATGTCCCATTTTGTGCAACAGAATATAAGACACCTAATGCCCCTCAGATCTGTGGTGCAGGTTTTCTTTTTAATAAACTGAGAGCAATTACAAAACCAAGATAAGAACAGATAACTTTCATTTCCCTTTAATTACTGTTGCTATGTTTGTCAAACTTTATCTCAGGGCCCCTGGCAGCATCACCACCACAAACACCACGATGAGAATCTCCAAAATTTTCTGAGACAAATTGATTCACTACTAGGTGTTGATTTACTACATTTACTACTACTTGCACCAGCCGTGCGTAGGTTCAAACGTAGGCTAGCTGTATTGTAAGTCTTCACTAAATTCAGGTTTACACATTGCTACACCAAAAACTACCACCCAAACTAGTGTTTGTAGGAGCTATAAACTACTTTACATTTTCACCTACCCCTAAGCAGTGTTACATGACAGCAACTGACAGCAACCAAAATATGGTACTTTTGGACCGCCTTGAGCCAGACGACCATTATTCTGAAATGGTATGTCGTCGTGTTCAGTAGTCGTAAGGGAACACCAAGACACGTAAAGACACAAATATACACAAAAATATTTCATTTTCTTTAACTCAGTTCTGAAAACATAAACATATAGTTTGGTTTAATTTAGGCGGCACGGTGGCGCAGCAGGTTAGTGTCGCAGTCACACAGTTCCAGGGGCCTGGAGGTTGTGGGTTTGATTCCCGCTCCGGGAGACTGTCTGTGAGGAGTGTGGTGTGTTCTCCCTGTGTCTGCGTGGGTTTCCTCCGGGTGCTCCGGTTTCCTCCCACAGTCCAAAAACACATGTTGGTAGGTGGATTGGTGATTCAAAAGTGTCCGGGTGTGTGTTGCCCTGTGAAGGACTGGCACCCCCTCCAGGGTGTATTCCCGCCTTGCGCCGAATGATTCCAGGTAGGCTCTGCACCCACTGCGACCCTGAATTGGATAAAGGTTACAGATAATGAATGAATGAATTATTGTATGTTTATTTTTCCCCCCATAAAATATAAGAAATCTGTGCATGTTGCCTTCTGGCAACAGTGTGTTTGGCAAGTGTTGAAAGTGTCGTCATGAAAAAGTGTCATTGAGTACGCTTAAGTTAGTAGATACTAGTTAAGACACAGTATACGGATTTGTGTACGGAATCCGATTTATTAAAGACTAGTTTGAAACTAACTAGAGTTAACTAAGGATTCAGTAAAGACTTTACGCGCAAACTTAAGAATAAATTTACGCAAAACCCACGCAACCCAGTCCAGATCAGCAACTACTTTTTTCTTTGTTCATTAAAAGAAGTACAGCTTAAGGACCGTTGTGAACTGGTGAGACCCATTTAGCAAAGGGTCAGTCAAAGTTTATATGGAATTCTCTCCTTCCTACTGGACTGTCCCGAGGTTACGACAACAAGTGGACAGAGTAGGTCATTGTTCCTGCGCACTAGATGTTCCCTTAGATACTTCATACTCAGTTGAAGGTTGATCATAATCAGAGGAGCTTTGACTGGGCTCCTGTAAAACGTTGGGTGTTTTGAGGCTGAGGTTAACAGCAGAGAATCAGTTAATTAACTCCCTCTACGTCACCTTCACGAACAGTGCGTTCCCCTGATCTTCAGTTAACAGGCACCACAGAGTCAAGACTCTGAAAACTACAGGAAACTCATTACTTCCTCTCACTCTCACACATGCACGCACACACACACACACACACACTGTAGTGACAGAGTATTCATAGACAGCCCTCCATCAGCTTCCTGATTGAAATGCATGACACCATGCAACTCTTCTCTGAAACAAGTGTGACATTTACAGACCTCGTTCAAACACATGACGACAAGCTTCTAATTCAATCCACTCTCATTTTCAAGACACCCTCAGGTTTTTTAAAGATGTCTGTTTTCCAACAGTGTAATTGTACACGTACATGAATTTTTAGTGAATGCTTCTGAAATGCTTCTAGGGCACATTCGAAAAACAATCTGACTCCATCAGGAGCCAGTGTCTGAGCTACTTTTAATTTCATTCAGCACTGATGCAAGAAACAAAAGAAAAGCTTGAAAGAATGATTCTAAAGTTTCAACTCTTACCAAACCATAAAAACTCACATCTCTCTTCAGCTGTAACTCCTGCTGTAACTGTGAATACAATGGTGTCAAATACAACACGACCCCTTTTCAAAATACAATCATTGTTTTTGAAATATGTGAAGGAACACTGTCAAACAATTCATACGGACTGCTATCGTACAAAGCTAAGCATTAACACGAAATATGAGCGTTAAATCTAGTGTTGCGCCCTGTGAAGGACTGGCGCCCCCTCCAGGGTGTATTCCCACCTTGCGCCCAATGATTCCAGGTAGGCTCTGGACCCACCGCGACCCTGAACTGTATAAGGGTTACAGATAATGAATGAATTAATCTAGTGTTGCACCGATACTGTATAGGTATTAGCACCGATTCTGGCACTTAAACACAGTATAGGTAGCGGCTACAGAGATCTCCGATACCATAGGTGTGTTGGAAATGGCCCCCTACTCACTATTCCCTACATGTAGTACACATTGCACTTTTTGGGATATTGACGCGCCGCTAGATGCAGCTCGAATTTAAAGTTGGGGCAAATTATAAACAGACTGGATATTTCACACTACAGGGCTGTTTTTGTGATTTTAATGGAGACTGGAAACATTTCACACACACTACACAACCCCAAACTCCACAACCAAACACACAACTCATGTTTCCTTAGAGACACAGATAAATACAGGCGTACTCGCTGCGGCTAATGTTTGTGCTACTATTTGTTTAGATCCACAAAAGAAAATACATAAAAATGTCTTTGGGTCATGGACGGGAAAACAAAAGTCAGCGCGGTCTCTACACACTGCAACGGGAGCTGGAGATTAGTAGAAAAGCACATAGTTCTGCCTTAAATGGTTCAGAAATATTAGCGGTAGCCAGAGCTGGAATTGAAAAGTAGAATAAAGTTGGAATAAAGGCTGTAACAGCGGGTTTTGTGGCTCATTATGTTCTCCTACAGGTAATACTTGTTATCTGGGGACATGTGCATCCAGCTCTATTTAATGTATTGTAGTTTTTCATAGTTTTACCGTTTAATCCCTCCTCCACTGTAGAGCTCCACTGCAAGCACCTGTGTTTACTTTCTGTGCTCTGTTCTCATTGGCTGTTGAAGGGACTCAGGGTTGAGTTGGTGGAGTGTTTACACTACGCGACTATGTCCAAAGTCAGGTAAAAATATGCTGCGACTGGTCTGAAAACTGATTTCGAGGCAAAAAAAAAAAAAAGTCGTGTAGTGTAACCCCAGCATAAAGAACACTGACATTCAAGCAACCTCAAAGAAACACGCTAACACAGGTCAGCAGCAGTCCTTGGAAAGTGCATTCCACAGTCATGACAAATATCCTCTGGCTCTGAAACATTAAGACATTTTATGGTGCAGTTAATAAAAAAGTGTATGTTGTTCATTCAAGTTTACAATGTTTTATTAGCGATACAGAACACTGCTTTAACAAAATAAAATCTGTAAGTGTAGTAATATAAATAACTGGATTTATAGGCATTTATCTAGTATTTAAGATAAAAAGAGCTGGTATCGGTACTCTGTATCGGCAGATACTTCAACAAGAAATATCCGTATCGGTATAGGAAGGGAAAAGTGGTATTGGTGCATCCCTAGTTAAATCTAAAGTGATACTTGAGTTCCACTATCTCTGAAGCATGCACAGCAAATGTTAAATCAACACTATTAGTGTTAAATTAACTCTTTTAAAATGTAACACTCCAACACTCGCATCGTGTATTTTTAACACTAATAGTGAACAGACTGTGTGTTTCCAGAAATCTGAAAATAAAAATGTTTATCCTACTGCAGCAGAAGAGACCCAGATAACACTAGCTTTTTCGTTTTTCCAATATGTCAAACTCAGCCAGTAATTAGGGCTAACTGTCCATTAAGATGTGTCAGAGTATGTTCTCTGTAGACGTGCACTTGTTAGAAAATTAAAAACTACAAATGTTTTTAACATCTACTTGGGACCTTTATCCCAACAGTCTGGTAAACACTGAGCTACAGAGCTGTACAGCTCATTATCTTACGGCCATGTTTTGTTCTAATATAGAGTAGTGAAATCGATAGCAGACTCGACTACTGCACCGAATGTAGTAATTTACACCTAATCTGTGTGTTTTAAAGACCCCCTCCAGTAAAAATCAAACGTCTAACCTTGTTAGCACATCAGTGTGTTGCTGTTTATGCACTAGAAGATGTATCCTTTGTGAAATAAGAAGTCAATACCATGGCTGAGCTTTTCCACTGCAGCGTCCCAAAGACACAAATTCAGACAGTCAGGGTTTCATATGTCATCAAACTAAGAAACCAATCCAGTCAACAGGCAAAGCAGGGCCTTTGAGCTCCAGGCTAGTGGTGGATGTGTGTTGAATACAGAGATGGGGATCATTTGCAAAGATATGAGTTCTGACCGGACCGGGACTTTAAATTAAGCCGTCAACATTATATTACTGTGAAAGCTAGGATTATTCCAGTTCTACCAACGTAAATAAATCATAGACTTCAATAATGTATTTGCTCCAGTATGAAGTAGATTCACCTGCTGCAGTAAATAATCGTGTCCCTTTAAAGCTGTATGTTTTCAACAAAACAGCATTCAAGGAAACTAAGCAATTCAATTATTTGGTGCAACATACAACACTGAATTAAGAAGAAGTTAGCACTTCAACCCGTCTAGATTTTCTCTCAAGATTCACAATGCAGCGTGTTTGAAGTGAAACTTGTTCTACAACAAATGAAATAAAATCATCAAAGCACATCTGTTACTAAAACTTTGGGGATTGCAACTGATTCCATGTCAATGTTTTTGTACTCCACAAGTGATCTTATATTTTTGAAGTGCTAATACTGAAATTCCCCATCAGTTTGAGCTAAAAACACATTTATTGAGCAGCTGTGCAGTTTACAACCTAGCTGAGTATGTTCCTAATTTTGTAGAGGGGCATAATAGAATAATAAAATACTAAACACCTGGTGCAAACAGCATTTTTGTGAGGAATAAGGTTAAATCCTTGCTAGTGAATGTATCACACCACACTGTCCATCTGTTTGATGTGTTCTGATGTACTGGGTGTCTGTAACGTATGACCACTGGAATGTAGGGAAACACCTATATAAAAGATGGTGATTCAATTACAATCTGAAGGAAAGCTTAGCCTAACATTGGCTCAGTGACTGTCACACCTTTTCAATTTTATATAGGTGTTTCCTTACCATTTCGACGCCCTGTTGTCAAGCAGGAACAATGTTAAGTGGCAATTATCGTGTAAAAAATT
Organism: Hoplias malabaricus; assembly: GCF_029633855.1. Classification (NCBI taxonomy): domain Eukaryota; kingdom Metazoa; phylum Chordata; class Actinopteri; order Characiformes; family Erythrinidae; genus Hoplias; species Hoplias malabaricus. The sequence goes on from NC_089819.1 coordinate 24,330,757, forward strand.
TCGATTAATAATTACGAGGAAGAAAATTTGCCAATTAAATAAAATAAGCCGCAGTGGATCTCTGAACAATGGACTGGCCACCCCAGAGCCCAGACCTCAAGATGAACATCCCTGAATCAGTGGCGGATGCTGGTCTTTCAAGGAGGGGAAGCTCAATTTCGGCCTACATCATAAAATGTGTCGGTTTATTTATACGTAAATTCTAACCTCCGTTCCTTTTCAAGAAAATGATCTGTGACCCTGTCGTACCAACAAGGCGTCTTTTCCAGGGACTTGACTAGTGTCCTCTCAATGTCCAGCAGAGCTAGGCTGCTTAAACGGCCTTGGCCCATGTGAAGTGTGTCCGCCTGTGCTCCCACAGATCTTTACACCAAAGGATCGCTGATTTGCTCATTTCGCTGTCATTCAAAAAGGGATTCAGCCTCAGACAGATCATCCAATCATCATGCAGAAGCTGAGCGTCCGGGCCAGCCGAGGCCAGCCCACTGCCCCATAGACCCCCAGAGACGCTGAGCATCCGATGGGCGGAACAAAGCCCAGCATTTATCCAATCACTCGTCCCGTTTCGCTGCACTTCACTGCTTCGCTATTGAACTGTGTGGACGCTCAGCATCCTCACTGTTTAAAGCACTGTGAAGCTGCGGGAATGATTGAGAGGAAAGCCGTGTCTTTACCAGTGATAAGAAGCTGATTCTGAACAAAAGTTGAGCGCATTGTAGTGCATATTCATTCAATGACATGTACACACACCAGTATATATTTGATCACTTATTTTTTGACATTTTAGGGGAATCTGAGCTTCCCTTGCAGTCTTAGAGCAATCGCCTCTGCCCTGAATGTATCAAGAGCTACTTGGATAAGATGGATGAGAAGCAGAAAATGTTCTGTGACTAAACACCCATGCTGATTTCATTATACAGCTGAAAGCAAGTCTCTTGAAAAGAATGGACGCTGTAATGAAGGAAAAGGTGACTTGGTCTCCCAGGGCCAGCTGTGATCTCATAAAGTGAACATCTGGGAACAACCATGAAACACTGTTGGCTAAATGTAGCTGGAAATGTAGTGAAACCCATGTGGTGTTCAACAGTGCTTTCTCTAGTTATGAATGTGGGAGTTTAGAAGAGTAAGGCAACCAAACCCCTACATGCTGTGGCATGGCAACCATGACTAACTGTCAGTATCACACTTGCTGTTTTAAGGTTAGAAAAAGTGGAAGTCACAAAACAGACCATGGGCTTCTTTTATAAACTGAGCAGCACCACAGGCCCAGCACCTGACGTGGGTTTGTTTTGTGTCAGAAGAAACACGGCACAATGACAGTATCCAATCTCAGCTCACCATCCTGACTTAGTTTCCCAAGAAAATCAGGATCATTCAGGGTGGGGAGGTAAGATTGGGAACCACACCGGAGTGAGTGAAAGCTGAGAAGAAAGCTAATGGGATACTGTTTATGGTCTGGTAAACACATACATGGCTGTAGGAAAGTGCTGGTTGCTTAATTTTTATAACAAACAAGACACCTCCAGCTTCTGTGTTCCCATGTTGTATCGTTCACAATAATATCGTCATAATTTTTAAAATGATAAACAAAAATCAATAAGGTGATAAGAGTGCTGTTCAGACTTTTTGACATCACACAGTTACCCACAATACATGTACGCTGGAAAGTGGCTCTGAGGTGGAGGAATTTGCTCCAAAAAAGGGAAGCGACTTAAATTGTGTGGAAGGGCGTGGTTACAAAATATCAGACGTAGAATAAACCATGGTATTATTTAAGAATTAGAAGAAGCCAATAACAACAGAAGGGGGAAACACAGCTGATCTGTTTCACCACCTTGAGCAGAAGCCCCCGGTTGAGGACGAGGAAAATCAAAAATGCCAATGAGCTCTAACCCCAGCAGATAACCTCCACTGATGCAGCACAGCCACTATTCTGTTTGTTTTGTTATTTCCTGTGAAGCTTTGAGGTTACTTTTTATATAATTGTTTAAGTTTGCTGTGAATATTCAAACACATTGCCTGCACTGAGGTTGTGTGGTAGATTTATATTCGACATTATTTTTTATACGAAATCAGAATCCTGGTAAGTTACTATTGTTTACTAAATAGGCAAAGTTTACAGATTCTTCTGTAGTAAAATTAAAAAATGTAAATAAATAAAACTGTTTACATCTTGGGGCGGCACGGTGGTGCAGCAGGTAGTGTAACAGTCACAGAGCTCCAGGGGCCTGGAGGTTGTGGGTTCGATTCCCGCTCCGGCTGACTGGTGTGTTCTCCCTGTGTCTGTGTGGGTTTCCTCCGGGTGCTCCGGTTTCCTCCCACAGTCCAAAAACACACATTGGTTGGTGGATTGGTGACTCAAAAGTGTGAGTGAATGTGTATCTGTGTGTATGTGTTGCCCTGTGAAGGACTGGCGCCCCCTCCAGGGTGTATTCCCGCCTTGTGCCCCAATGATTCCAGGTAGGCTCTGGACCCACCGTGACCCTGAACTGGATAAGGGTTACAGACAATGAATGAATGAATGAATTAATTAATGTTTACATCTTACATATATTTCATTTAATGTAATTAATATAACATTAATTTTGTTGAATGTTTTATTTATTGAAATTAATAAAAGTATTTTTCATTGTTTTGTCATATCACCAATAATATCATTATTGCAAAAATATTGCGCAGCCCTAATTCTGCCCAGAATTATAAAGTCACTGCTGTTTCCACCTTAAATATTGTCATGTTTGTTCCTATCTAGTCTCTCTCTAATCTTGCTAATCACCATAATAATCGTGATATTACATTTTCATACCATTTTATATCTAGTCCCCTGATAAAAACACAACTTATACATCCTCATGTGCTGTAAAGGCTATAGCACTATGTATATATATATTTTATATATATATATATAAAACAGGGAGAATATTGAGCATACCTGCTTATTCCACTCCATACACCAGCACTTTAACGGCTGACAGTGATTTGGAGCTTTAATTCTGAACAAGGCCATCACTCAGTCGGCCAGGAGAGGATTCTGCCTAGGCCCAGGGGCTGCCCTAATTAAAAAGGAATTAATTGAAATATGGGAGACCCCCACTCTGCATTCATAAATCTTTCCTCAAGACATTCTTATCGCCACTGGTGCTGCTCCAGTAAGCCAAAAAGTGTGTTGCCGGACACCTCCATTTTAATTAGCATATTTATCAAGGAATTTGCACGACTATGGGGACAGAAGAACTAAAACACTGCTCATTTGTTCTCTGTGGCTTTAGAGGCCTTCAGGTTCATCCAAAAAACCCCAAACAAAGCCAAACACTATGAACAGAATAGAAGAACTAACTGTAATGGTTCCTGTAGCTGGAGACCACAAATCGCCATTAAAAACTATGTCTATAAATGGGTTTCCAGTTCTGTGATGTGAGGTTAAAACCAGCAGGGGTTATAACCCACAGGGGAAATGTACAAACATCAACTGGCATTCAGTTGGAGCCAAAAACTGATGTTTTAACCATCACCAATTCTATCATCAGCAGGGAAAAGTAACCTAAAGGCATTGTGAGTTTGAGATTGTATCCCAACCATTGTAAAGCAACCAAACGCATCACAACCATGAGAAATTTGCCATCTGATGCACTACAAGCCAGATATAAGTGAATATACTGACTTCCGTGCTCTTGGTTTGAACCTAATATATGAACTTAACTGTACATTTAAGTCGTATACGCATTATTACCCTGAAAAAACCCCAAGTCGGTCAGTTCAGATCTCTGCTGAGCACGTTTAGAGGAAACATATGCCCACCAGAAATGACCACATTTCCATTACATGAAACACTACAATGCACGGTTTTCTTAAACGGTCTGCTTAAACAAAGACTACAGCTTGAAACAGAAAAAGGTGTGATGTGAAGGACACGTTTCACAGTTCTCTGTTCCAACCACAGGATTGTGTCACCTAAAAGTTAAAATATCATCCTCCTGTTCACCAAGGAAGACATAAAATATCTAGAGAGGCTGAAAGCACCTGGCTGCAGTCCAAACCCTGGTTGTTTCCTGGAGCTTCTCTGCAAAAAAAAAAAAGGTGCTTTCCCGAGAAATAATGGTACATCAACCCATGAAGATATTCACTCAAATTTGTCCAAGATAACAACACAATGTTGTCTCCGTCAGATCCTATATTCTATCTTTACAATCTGTGCTCGGTGTGGTTTGTTTACAGTATGATTCAGACGTTTCTCTCCGGCTCATTTGCATGCCGCGGAGTTTCTCTGCACAAACCAAACTGACCTTTTTCACTGAGCAATGGAAATGCATGCGTTTCATCTCTGAGCTTTGTTTCACAAACTAAAAAACAGTAAAACTGAGTGGATTTCGAGTGCAGATGCAAGAGCTGAAAAACAATCACTTCAGACTGGTTCGTGCACCCTCTACACACACCACATGCATGAAAACATATCTAGACACACACACGCATGCACAAACACAGTGTGGCACGATGGCAAGCTACTTGTTTTAAATAAATGACGTGGCCAACACCTTCCTCCATCTTTACTTCAGTAACAACAGCCTGCTATTGGATTTACCTTTTACATCCTTTTGAGTAGGTGAATGTGAAGGTGGCGTCGGTGAATCGAAAATCTGAAAGAGAAACATGAACATCAAGTTACATTTTTGTCAATACTTGTGCAACCCTTTTCACCAGTAGACAGCTACTTTACAGACCACCTTTTGTAGTTTAATGGCTTACAAAGCTTGTGTGATCCGCACAGAAAAGCCTCAGATCGAACGGAAGCAGATCAGTGTGAGCCTCAGGTCACCATGCTCCATGTCAAGTGTCGGTGAGAGGTGTATAAAGCCCCAGCATTCAGCTCTGTAGCAGTGGAAGTGATGTGTAATCCGGAGCCACTCATCTACCATCCCCGTCTGACCTCCTTAATATTTATGTGACCCAGTGCCATCAAATTCTCACAGTAAAACCTTTCAGAAAACAACCTCTGAGCATTAGCGAAGGACAGGGCACTAACCAAAGTGCGGTAAAATGCAAGGCGAGTATTTAATGTCTTTAATATTGAAAGTTGAACAGGTTCCAGTAAGACATCTTTTATAGTCAACTCATACGTCCACAGAAACATCGCCTGTGAATGCTGACCGCAACTGTGTGGTTTCTTGTTGTAAAGGTGATGATTTTAAAGCAGGTTTTTCAATAACAGCTTAAAAAGTTCCACAATTACATCATTATTTTAACCTCCCTGTAGGTCACAGAGTAATACAGAGCCATTTTGAAACATGTAAACAGCTCAATTTGAAAGCTACCCAGACTAAAGTACAGCCTCCACACATGGGACTGTGCTACAACCAAGCTCTCCAAGGTAAACAATAAGTGAAGGCCACATCCACCCACAGAAAGAAAACAGAGAATGTTTTATGGAAGGCTCATTATTTGATGGATATAAACCACACTTCCAGAAACGTTGGGACACTTTCTATAGTAACTATTGAAATCAGTAATGTGCTCATTTATTCGAAGTATGGACTTAATTTTATTTGTTGAATATAAACAAATTTAGGATTTTTTTAAGAGCCAGGTTTTCAACTGGGTTTTCTTTTGATTATGAGTATTCCTCCTATTTCCGGCCGTCCCCTAACTCTGGCCACTGCCGTATATCTCTCTTCGCCAATCGCATTGGGTAAAACAATAAAGTTCAAGCCTTAGTAGGGCATTTAAACATCAGTCTTGCAAGAAGACACATATCTAAACAATATTTAAGCATCTCTATCAGTGTTGTAATTCTTTGTGCATGTGGAACACAACACATTTCCATTTTGTGACAGATACTTACCTCAGTGTAAAAGTTAGCTTAGCGGTTAGCTTCCTTTTCTCTGAGTGGAAAAACTACCGCCATTTGTAGTCCTTACATGTAGAGTACGGATACCAACACAGGACAAACGTAATCTCATTGTGAACCTCTCAAAACCACTGGATGTGGTAGCAACTGTCTCTTTTGACTGTCACAAGCAGGGGAGGTGGCCGAAGTTAGGGGGCACTAATAATCTTAGCAGTATTGGCACCTACTTAAACAAAAGCGCTTTTATCTAAAAACATATTTTCTTTTAAAGTCAAGCAAGTCTTGGACATTAATCTACACACATATGACTCCTGAAAAATGTTGATTTGAGTGAGTAAAGTACTTCTATTTATTTACAGTTAGCTAAGATTTCCAATATTGTAATTAAAGTAGCCAAAAATTGAGGTAATTATGCTAAGTTTTAATCATTGGGGAAGATACTGTAGATATTATTTGTTGCAGATTTGCAAGTGGAAATTTTGCCCATTCTTGCTGTAAACAAGACTTGAGCTGCTCAACAATCTGCAGTCACCATTGTCCGATTCTCCTGTTCGTGATGATCCATACATTTTCAATAGGAGGCAGATGTTGGGCGCAGGTCAGTCAAACACATGCACTGTGTCTACAAAGCCACACATTGATTTTCTCCCAAGGCCATGGTGCTATAATAAACAACACTACCAAAGGGCTGGATGGTCACACACATCAGCAGCAGTTTCAGCCATGGCATTTTCCTTTCATGACATTATGAACTGTAAATAATGAAAGACCTATATTCACTGAAATCTAGCAATCTAGTACCACTTCAGAATAATTGTACACTTATGAAGGTTTATAAATGGTTTAAAATCATTTTATTAATAGTTAAACATTAATAGTCATTAATAATCAGTTATAACACACAGATAGAAAGGGCAACAGTGACCAGATGTTTGCCAAATAGTGAACTCACATCCATCGACACTGTTAAACCCCCAATCTCGCCGGATACTGACCTCACTTTGTCTTCTCCATCAGTCGACATTAATTTCTATGCTTTTTGCATCAGAAAAGTTGGGACATTTTGTAACATTTAACAAAAAATAACATGTATCTGGGATTTGTTAATGATATTTAAACTTTGCTTGTTGAGATGGGCAAAATAAGAATGAAATGTTTATAGAAAATTCATGTCACACTTCTGAAGCATTATTTTTCAGGAAGATTAAAGGCTAAGCAGCAGCTCTATGAAAGTGTGAAACAAATAAATACAGTGGAATTTGAGTTCCTAACTTGTGTTTATTGAGAGTGAGAAAACATGTTATTTCTTACTAATTGAAGGAAAAAGGTTTAAAAGACCGTTGGTCCCCCCCCCAAACGGTGTTGGGAAACTCTAATAGGCGTCTTGCCTGTGACGTAGACGGTGGACAACAACTCTAGAAGTTGCACTTAATTTAATGCAAAATCAGGAAAAGGTGTGTTGTTTTTGGCTGCAATCATTCAATGTACAGTGGGACATCTGTGCACAAATGGCCCAAAGATCCCAAAATATCCAGAAAATGGACTAAATCTGTCCACTTTAAACGGGCACTTTGGAAAGGACCATCCGCTCACTCCGTTATCTGTAGCTCATTTCACTGGCGCTTTTCCAACAATATGGGCATGTAAGGACACCAACGAAAGGTGTTCAAGAGCCTCTGTAACATGGAGGTAAACAGGGTAAGGACACTCACTTCGCCTGTTTTAGTTGGTGTTAGTTAACGTTAGCTTGACTTGCTAAACTCGGTGGCTCAGATTATACTCGGCTACGTAGCTGCTTTACGGTTTATAGTGTTCCGTGTTCGACTTCGATCACATTTACAAGAATAACGGTACCTCTAAATTTGAGTTTAGCTTATTGCTAGGCTATTGTCATGAATAATGTTGGTTATTTAGCTAGATACTGTCATAACAGTCCGTCATAACGGTGTTTTACCGCGTCGATGTTCAGCTGTTGTCCACCAGTGACGTCACGGTCGCGTTCAAGAATTTCCGTAGCGAGTTTTAAAGCAAATTAAGCTGCTATTTTCATTTTAATTCATACTTATATATGTCAGTAACTACAATAACGTGAAATATTCATGGAGGTCCATTAAGTGGTGCTTAGCCTTTAAACTGAATGGATTTTGTTTTGCATTTGACTTTTTTTAGAGACTTTTTAGAGTCAACAGCTTGCCTCTCGACCAAATTCTGAGGTGAGTGCTGTGGAAATATCATTAAAAAATTTCATAAGATGAAAACAACCTGTCATTTTGATTTGCAGCAGAGCTGTATAGGCTGTGTATACGTTATAACCATGGAAATAAACCATGGCCCGAAATCTGTGGACACTTGCTCATGCAACATTCATTCTGAAATTAACTCCTTGGTTACTGTATCAGAATCCACTATTCGGGGAAAGCTTTAGACTTGATATTGTAATATTTCTGTCAGGATTTCACAGCGTTCACCCAAAAGAATCAGTGAGATGTGGCGCTAATGTTGGATGAGTAGCTCAAAAAAAGGCATCAGATGGAGCTCCAATGCTTCACAGATCAATGTGCACAAGCTTTATGTCCCTTTAGCCCAACCTTGTTATTCAGCGCCTAAGGTGACCTTAGGTTCAACTGCAGCCTCTCCAGAGTGTGATCAGGTATTAGCACAAAGGGTAGCTGTAAAGTAGCTAAATTCACGGTTTATACGATACATATTATTTAAAAATAATAATACAATTTTACAGTAATAAAACCCCTCACTTGTCCACAACAGAGCAAATTGGATGCAAAAGAAAGCCTGGCAACATGAGTCAATTACTGAAGGCAAAGGTTGCCAGAATAACATCAGGGGGTCTACGAACTGGAGAGTGGACTTACAGCTCACGCAAGGGACAGGAGCGTAGGCTACAAAAAAATAAATAAATAAATAAAAATCCCTCTCAACAAGTGTAGTCTCCATGGCAACATCAAGAGGGATTTCCACTGACACTGGATACGGAGGGAGCAAACTGATAGCTAATAAATATTTACACAGGCACTCTGCATAGTCTCGGCCATTCGGACGCTTTACCTGCTTCACCAAAAAGTGTCTACGTCTTTATTTCCCTGAGAAGAGGTTCCATCGCTTTGACACCTGAGCCTGGCACTAGCGAAACAACCGGTTTATCACCCTTACAAGGGAACACCAGAGTAATATCGTCAAAACCTAGCATAGTATTTTAATCATACCACCATGGCCTTTGGACTGTAGGTTCCCAAATATCACGGTACAATCCAAGAAACGTACACAAAACCAAGGTATTTATATGTGCTACTATTGAACACCATTGTAATATCATCAGATACCATCACAGAGCCATGGTATTTTGTTTTATGGTCTGTGTATTGTGGGGAATTTGAGCACACAGGGCTACACCCTTGGAAAGTATGATCTGTTCGAGACAAAAGAGGTTCCCTGGAGAACCGTGAAGGCTCTAGGAAACACGATGGCTCAGTGTAGCATGGGAGAGAGGTTCATGGACCACTTGAGTGCTACTGTATAGATAGATCCATGTTGGCTAGGCCTCTGTTAACGTTAACACAATTCATAAACACAGCCTACATCCATGAGATGGAGGTTCAGTTGCCCACACCTAAGCCACCTCAGCTCAGACTTAATTCTGTGGGTGTAGAGAGCGATGGTGACAGAACAGTCAGGTTTGTGCTTTGCTCGTATTCGTGATGTAATCAAGCTGAACCAGGTCGTGTTAAAGGAAAACACTTGACGACGACAACCACAATAACATGAGGCTCTGGACACTCACCAGAGAAAAGGCAGTCTTTCTCTGCCTTGCACCTTTGAATCACGATGTCGACGTCTTTTTGAATCCTCTCTTGTCTTGAACACATCCCCATGAAATAGAAACCCCCGCTGGAATGGCCCCTTTATAGCTGTTGCTGTTGGTTTTTTTGTTGTTGTTGTTACGTCTGACCAAACGTCCAGTTCACCTCACTCTTCCCTCGACTCCCAGACACGACGTGCCTCAAAGCCAAAGCCAAAGCCTCCAGTCTGTCGACGTACACACGCTCTCTCTCCCCTCTCTCCGTCTTTCTTCTGCCGTTTAAAACCAGTAACGACGCCCTCAGGTGTGTCACTCGGACCGCCACCGTTTCATCGTCTCGTCTCGTGCGTTTAACGGAAACGGAGGGCAACAGCAACGGCTGCAAGTCGACGGAAAACACAGCTACTCTCACCACGACGGAAACATCGTCCTCCGCTCCTCATCACTCACTCTGCCGAACCCAACAATGGCGAACCCGCGAGAGAGAGAGAGAGAGAGAGAGAGAGAGAGAGAGAGAGAGAGAGAGAGAGAGAGAGCGGCCGTTTAAAGTGAAACTAAAGGACGGTGGCCTCGCGAATGTGGCTGTTAGAGAGCGCGAGCTACGAAATCCTCAGTCGAACTCAGCAGCAGCTCAGATACGTCATACCCTGTTTTGTGTGTGTGTGTAGATGTGTGTGTGTGTGTGTCTTAGGAATAAATAACGTCGTGGGGACCAACTGCTGTTTACACACTGACATTGTGGGGACTCATCTTCCACAAATGTTTACATATTAAGAATATATGTTTTAAAGTTAGGGCAACGTCAGTTTCAGATGAGCCTAGGGCTAAAGTAAGGGGTAAGGTCAGGGTTAGAGTTGGGGTAAGAGGTCAGGATTAGTCGGGGTACATTTAGGATAATGTCAGTCTAAGAAAGAATAGTAGTAGTAAGGGTAATGAATATAGTAAGAATAGGTCACCACAAAAGTCATGGGAGTCTAGGTAAAGGCCCTGCAATGCATGAAAACCAACTATGTGTTTGTGTGTGTGGGCCCCACCACAGGATTTACCACTTTAGAGGAGTTACTGATTTATGGGTTTGATATTGAACATTATAGTTGTTACTAAGATACGATGAGATTATTATCGATTTGGTTTTATTTTTTTTCTCCCATGTTATAGTCTTAGTTCTGTCCATTAAAGGCTAAGCACCACTTAATGGACCTCCATGAATACTTCACATTATTGTAGTTACTGACAGATATAAGTATGAATTAAAATGAAAATAGCAGCTTAGTTTGCTTTAAAAATGACGGAAAAACCCGAGCTCGCTACGGAAATTCTTGAACGCGACCGTGACGTCACTGGTGGACAACAGCTGAACAACGCCGCGGTAAAACACCGTTATGACTGACTGTTATGACAGTATCTAGCTAAATAACCAACATTATTCATGACAATAGCCGAGCAATAAGCTAAACTCAAATTTAGAGGTACCGTTATTCTTGTAAATGTGATCGAAGTCGAACTCGAATTCATCCGACACTATAAACCTCCGTAATGCAGCTACGTAGCCGAGTATAATCTGAGCCACCGAGTTTAGCAAGTCAAGCTAACGTTAACTAACACCAACTAAAACAGGCGAAGTGAGTGTCCTTACCCTGTTTACCTCCATGTATACCAGTGGCGATTGCTCTAAGACTGCAAGGGAAGCTCAGTTTCCCCTAAAATGTCAAAAAATAAGTGATCAAATATATACTGTTGTGTGTATATGTCATTGAATAAATATGCACTACAATGCGCTCAACTTTTGTTCAGAATCAGATTCTTATCACTGGTAAAGACGCGGCTTTCCTCTCAATCATTCCCGCAGTTTCACGGTGCTTTAAACAGTGAGGACGCTGAACGTCCACAGAGTTCAATAGCGAAGCAGCGAAGTGCAGGGAAACGAGACGAGTGCTTGGATAAATGCTGGGCTTTGTCCCGCCCATTGGACGCTCAGCGATGTATACAGAGGCTCTTGAACACCTTTCGTTGGTGTCCTTACATGCCCATATTGTTGGAAAAGCGCCAGTGAAATGAGCTACAGATAATGGAGTGAGCGAATGGTCCTTTCCAAAGTGCCCGTTTAAAGTGGACAAATTTAGTCCATTTTCTGGATATTTTGGGATCTTTGGGCCATTTGTGCACAGATGTCCCACTGTACATTGAATGATTGCAGCCACAAACAACACAACGTAGAGTTGTTGTCCACCATCTACGTCACAGGCAAGACGCCTATTAGAATTTCTGAACACCGTTGGGAGGGAGGGGGGACCAATGGTCTTTTAAACCTTTATTCCTTCAATTAGTGAGAAATAACTATTGAACTATTAACTATTAACTATAAAAATATGTTTTCTGACTATCAATAAACACAAGTTAGGAACTCAAACTCCACTGTATTTATTTGTTTGACACTTTCATAGAGCTGGTGCTTAGCCTTTAATGAGGACTATATCTTATCCATTATTGATGACTCTATAGCTGTCTATCTTTCTCCATTTATTTATTTATTTATTTAAAAGTGAACAAGAACACACACACAAAAAAAAAAAAAAAAAAACAACAAAGTGGCTTAGTCAGACATGCTAGGCTTCTCTTCAGCAAAGGGACCTCCAAAAATGGAAATCATGAACCGAAATGAGGATGTTGCTCTATTCCAGCTCCACAGATGTGTAATATTGACTTATTTTTGCCGTAGATTGAACTGACTCTAAATTCAGGAGAGCGCTAACTGCATGAAAGTAAACACAGAATGAAATTGCTACAAAACTAAACAACTCGAGTTACAACAAACTTGAGTTTCTGTGGTAATTTAAACAGTGAATAAACACTTACAACAGATGTTTTTTTCTACTTAAACCCACCATTCCACCTTAAAAGACACAGAGCTTCTGAACATAAACAAACCAGAGAGAACTGCAGTTACCCACATTCATAGACATTGCCTTTAAAAGGAACACTAGGTAAGATTAGGTATTTTGCTCCTGGGCTCCCCCTACAGTTGCAGAGTATAATTCACTTTTACAGCACTGTCTTAAAATCAAGGGGGAGGGAGCAAGGAGGGGCTAGTTTCCTTCCCTTCTTCATCAGCCTGGAGTACGTAGTGACAACAGAGGCTCAGTTCTCCCTGTTACAGGTCAGTGAAGCAGCACCATTCACTTTTGGTGTTATTTTTCACAGACAAAATGACAAACAAAATATATTCTTGAGCAACAGAATTCTATATTTTAAATACAAAAAAAAAAAATCCAGAAATTACAGAATCAACACACTTAAGACTGATGGGACGGAGGCTTGTTTTCCACAGGGTCACATCACTTCCTTTTAAGTTTTTTCTTTTAATTGCCATTGTACTATTTGTTGCAGTTTTGCAAGAGGTAATTTTGCCCATTCTTGCTGTAAACAAGACTTGAGCTGCTCAACAGAGTGTTGTCCCTGTGTCTGATTCTCCTCGTAATGATGCGCTATACTTTCCCAACAGGAGACAACTGGACGCAGGCAGAAGAGTCAAACACACACACACCCTGCGTCTGCGAAGCCCTGCTGAAATAGCCATATTCCTGATGGCAGCATACGTCTCTCTAAAAGTCCAACTTTTAACAGCGTCATGTCAGTGATACATTTATAAATATGCAAGTCACCCATGCCGTGGGCACTGATGCACAGTGACAGATGTTGGCTACTGCATCTTCCACTGCTGACATTCTGGATGGTCCCTTTCATCTTTAACACAAAGAACCCAATGTCCATTTTTCCAAAAAAAATAAGATGAAACATGGGCTCCTCTGATCACAGCATATTTCCACTGTCATCTGAGATAAGTTTAGACACCGAAAGAACTCAATTATGTTTCAGCCTGGTGTCCCTATCCAAAGAAAAACATGTCTCTCCAAAAGAGTAAGTTTATAGGAGAAGGAAAAACCTTCTTAACTTTCAGTGGAAGTCAGTGTAAAAAGATTTTTTGGAGCATTTCTATCTTCTGTGAGGAGTGTGGTGTGTTCTCCCTGTGTCTGCGTGGGTTTCCTCCGGGTGACTGTCTGTGAGGAGTGTGGTGTGTTCTCCCTGTGTCTGCGTGGGTTTCCTCCGGGTGACTGTCTGTGAGGAGTGTGGTGTGTTCTCCCTGTGTCTGCGTGGGTTTCCTCCGGGTGACTGTCTGTGAGGAGTGTGGTGTGTTCTCCCTGTGTCTGCGTGGGTTTCCTCCGGGTGACTGTCTGTGAGGAGTGTGGTGTGTTCTCCCTGTGTCTGCGTGGGTTTCCTCCGGGTGACTGTCTGTGAGGAGTGTGGTGTGTTCTCCCTGTGTCTGCGTGGGTTTCCTCCGGGTGACTGTCTGTGAGGAGTGTGGTGTGTTCTCCCTGTGTCTGCGTGGGTTTCCTCCGGGTGACTGTCTGTGAGGAGTGTGGTGTGTTCTCCCTGTGTCTGCGTGGGTTTCCTCCGGGTGACTGTCTGTGAGGAGTGTGGTGTGTTCTCCCTGTGTCTGCGTGGGTTTCCTCCGGGTGACTGTCTGTGAGGAGTGTGGTGTGTTCTCCCTGTGTCTGCATGAGTTTCCTCCGGGTGACTGTCTGTGAGGAGTGTGGTGTGTTCTCCCTGTGTCTGTGTGGATTTCCTCCGGGTGACTGTCTGTGAGGAGTGTGGTGTGTTCTCCCTGTGTCTGCATGGGTTTCCTCCAGGTGACTGTCTGTGAGGAGTGTGGTGTGTTCTCCCTGTGCCTGTGTGGGTTTCCAGTTTTCTCTCACAGTCCAGAAAACATTGATAAGTGAATTGGCTACTCAATAAGTGTCCATATGTGTGTGTGTGTATCTGCAGCTAGTAAGGATTTGTTAAATCTGCTTATTGTGTGAGATGCATAAGTTTAATATTTTCCTGTTTAGTCCATTCTTTTTTGCTTCAGCTCAGTTATGTAATTTATTAACAGCTTTAACCCTGAAAGGGTGTTCTTTGGGGGGCGTCCCACAGAAATCAGGGAGTCATAAGATCAATTGCACTAGGCACTTTCATGTCGTCATATCATAAAATTGCATCACCAAATATTTATGAGATCTCTTAACCATCTCCTGCAAGAGGTAGCAAAAAGAGGCGAGAGAGAGAGAGAGAGAGAGAGAAATAAATAGACAGGGGCAAAGAGACAGAGACGGAAAGAAGGATGCAGTAAGAGAGAGATTGAACAGTGCCTCTCCTTCAGATCCGAGGATGGATGGCAGAGTTGGAGACACTTTGATTAACAGCTCTATCCCGGCTTTGGCTGGATAGTGTAGTGGATAATGGATAGTTAGATTGGAGCTGTTCCAACGAGACTCCGACTCAGCTGTGCTGTACGAGACAAGACTTCCCCAGAGCAAAATTTTAACACCGAAAAGCCTCTGGTTGACGGCTCGCGAGACTTAATGGTGATTTTACTGAAACTCTTCAGGAGAAACAACATCAGACCAGAAGGAAACAGTCTTGTCAAGACGCTTGAGTCCAGATAAAAATGGTAAAGATATGCCCAGCTTCAAAACGGAGCATGTTGTGAGAGCTGATGAGAAACTGTGCAGCTCTGTCTTTAGTTCAGCTGCAGATAAACAGGCGTAATTATCTCAGTGTGAGACACCACTGAGACCTCCACTCAAACCCAACAGGAGAGACGGGTTATTTCTGCACTTGTTCCCACAGGAGACACACGCTGCTCTTGGCAACATCTCTCTACCTGACCTCAGTGTCATCCAGGAGACACTACAGAGACATAAAGAGGAACTACAGAGTTATTAATAAGATGTGGTGTTTATTAATCCCCTCTGAGATATGAGTTTTTGTATTTAACCCATGGGCAGTGGTTAGGGCCCCTCTAAAAGACCACCACAGAGAAGGTATGTTTTGGGTGGTGGACCTTTCTCAGCACTGCACTGACTCAAAAGTGGTGGTGGTGGAGGTAGGAGTGGATCAGACACAGCAGTGCTGCTCAAGTTTTAAACCCCTCTGTATCAGGGCTGGACTGGGAATAGTCCAACAAACAAATCATTAACTCTGGGGGACAGGGTCCTGTGGGGGTCCTGACCACTAAAGAACGGGGGGCTAAATAAAGTGTGTGGTGTGTTCTCCCTGTGTCTGCGTGGGTTTCCTCCGGGTGACTGTCTGTGAGGAGTGTGGTGTGTTCTCCCTGTGTCTGCGTGGGTTTCCTCTGGGTGACTGTCTGTGAGGAGTGTGGTGTGTTCTCCCTGTGTCTGCGTGGGTTTCCTCCAGGTGACTGTCTGTGCTGTAAAGTACGCAGAGCAACACAGACTAGTTTGTAATTGTAGCGCTCCAGTTCGGTCCGTGGAGCTGAGAGTGGAGAGAACTATCTGTACGCTGTAACTTTGCACTTTCTAAACTCCACTCATTCATCCACGAGAGTGAACTCCACAGTCTTCTTTATGGTGCAGCTATTGATGAGTGATTTCACTCTGAACAGTGATTATGGAAAGAGAGAGAGGAGATGATAGCAATTTCACTTAAAGCGAATGGCCCATGCTAACAAAGGGGAATACATTAACTGCACTGCCTCATTTTAACAGCATCCCTGAGCTGGTGGAGGGAAGATGACTCTGAGTCCAGAGAATCCAGAGGAAGAGGTTACGTGACAGCTCACAAACAGATAAACAAATAAACAACAACAACAATAACATGGCAGACACCAGCAGGACCAGCCTCACGGTGAGGGGAAGGAAGGGAGTGTTTATTAAATTGGATCTCTGCTCTCCAGACACTTAAGCGGACTTTATGTAGCATGAAAAACTGATGATAAAGTGTGCAGGAGTGCATATGTGTGGTTCTTTGGCGTGTACACACACACACACACACACACACACACACACACACCGACTGTCTGCCTCCCTGTGAAATTGGGATTAATGAAGCAGGTTCAGCCAGCAGTCAACTCAAATGATGTGGGAAGAACTCTCTCTCTCTCTCTCACACACACACACACACACACACACCTCCTCATTCCTTGCCCAACCTTGTCAGCATGTTTTAACAACCAGTGTTTCCTAGAGAACTGTGTCAATAAATTCTTCACCCACAAGCATCTTTCAGTAAAGGTATGTTGCATTTTTGGGCTTGAGCTTGATCCTCGTCTCTCCTCCGGCCTCAGACACTAGTTGTGTACTATTCAAGTGCATTTATTTAATTCCATGTTTAATTACACTGTAAATTAAGCAGTGAAGTATGTGTATGTCCTGTTCCTTTTCCTATAGATACACCATGTCCAAATATTTGTAGATATTGTATGTATTAGATGTACTAATAATTTTAAAGCATTCTTGTGTAGTGAATATCGTAATTAGAATTCAAACATTCTCCTGCTGTTTTGTCATTTTATTGTAAATGTTGTGTCACATAACCTAAGTATTAAGTGCTTTGAAAACGGTGAGTGAAGAGTTAATTGGGCGCTGCATTGGTTCTGAGCTCCATCAGGAAAAAGCTGGGGCGGCGTTCTTCTGAGGCAGGTTAGCGTCGCAGTCGCACAGCTCCAAGGACATGGAGGTTGTGGGTTTGAGTCCCGCTCCGGGTGACTGTCTGTGAGGAGTGTGGTGTGTTCTCCCTGTGTCTGTGTGGGTTTCCTCTGGGTGACTGTTTGTGAGGAGTGTGGTGTGTTCTCCCTGTGTCTGTGTGGGTTTCCTCTGGGTGACTGTCTGTGAGGAGTGTGGTGTGTTCTCCCTGTGTCTGCGTGGGTTTCCTCCAGGTGACTGTCTGTGAGGAGTGTGGTGTGTTCTCTCTGTGTCTGCGTGGGTTTCCTCCGGGTGACTGTCTGTGAGGAGTGTGGTGTGTTCTCCCTGTGTCTGCGTGGATTTCCTCCGGGTGACTGTCTGTGAGGAGTGTGGTGTGTTCTCCCTGTGTCTGCGTGGATTTCCTCCGGGTGACTGTCTGTGAGGAGTGTGGTGTGTTCTCCCTGTGTCTGCGTGGGTTTCCTCTGGGTGACTGTCTGTGAGGAGTGTGGTGTGTTCTCTCTGTGTCTGCGTGGGTTTCCTCCGGGTGACTGTCTGTGAGGAGTGTGGTGTGTTCTCCCTGTGTCTGCGTGGGTTTCCTCTGGATAATGAATGAATGAATGTATCAGAGCTGGACTGAAAAATAGTGCACGAATATTGACACACACACACACACTCTCAGTGGAAAACATGTTCTGTATAACATAGATAATAATAAGTGTGCAGGAGGCCATGCATGGCGGGTTAAAACGTGATTCTGTGTTTGTATGTGTTTCACATCCTTTTCTCTAAGTATAGGCAGTACACTCATTATTACACCACTCCCTTGTTGTGGAAATAAATGAAAATGCATCCTCTGCTGCTTCTGATGAGTTTTACTGCAGTGTGCATTCGATAAACTCACGTCGCCTGGAACCGGTGCATGGCTTCTTCGGAAGACATCTCATGAAGGCACTAACGATTCATAGCATAACGTGTGAGTGGAAACATTTGTGGAAATGTGCTGGAACATGGTCCAAAAGCAATTCTCCTCATCCATCACTCAGTCATCACACCTTCAAACCTGCACTCCCACTCAGCTTATGCTCCTGTCCATTTATCAGATACACCATCCGAGAGCCTGAGTCATTTCAGCTGTTTATGAGTGCATGCTCCCATTCTCAGTGTGGGCTGTTTCAGTGTGGGCTGCAGGTTCACATGACAAACATGATTGCGTCATATCTCATTTGCATAAAATGAAAGTTACATGATACAGACCCGTACACGTTTGTAGAGGAACATCAGTCGAAATGCAAGCTGATGTATAGGAAATTGGGTAAAATTACCATTGAAATTACACTGGGATGCTACACAGCAGCTGCACATGAGTTTAATAATCACATTATTCAATATTCAAATCAAAGGCTCCCCTCACCTCACTCACACACCAGCTCCAACTCACAGCTGACTGCGTGAGACTATGGCCACTCCACATGCGCTTGGCTTGTCAGAAACCTCCAAAAACAACATCAAAATACTTTTTAAAAACGTCTGAATATTTCGAGAAATAAAATAAGAATATTTGGAATTAAAGTCAGAATATTCTGACCTTATCTCTCAGCATCTCAACGTTCTCAGTGAGTTTAAAGAAAAAAAAAATTATTTTTAAATGTTAGGGTTGGCTCCAAAGTCTGCGTACGTTTAAAGAGTGCCATGATCGAAAAAAAGTTTGAGAAACACTGATTAGAGGATGATCAACAGAGTAGACATGCTTTAAAAACTCTAGCAGCTCTGCTGTGTCTGATCCACATCAGTGCCACTGCAGCTCTGACAACGATCACCACCACCCAAATCATACCTGCTCCTGTGGGGTCAGTGGAGCTGAGTTTGTCAGCTAGCGGAGTACAAAGCCCCCAACATTGGGCTGTGGATCACTGATGGGTCACCATCCTTTACCTTTGGGACGGTTGGAGTGATGTTTATGATCCAGAACATCAGAAGCGTCCAATATCAGAACCTGACCTCAGTAATGTTCTCGGGGTGAAAGCCATCAAATCCTCACAGAAAACCCCAGAATACCCTTCATTTCAGAAGAGAATGTTTGATCACATGGTTTGATCACATGGACAAATACTGACGGACCTCACTTGGAACAATTTGGTGCGATTCCTTCAACATACATTCGTTCCCAAACCAGAAAATTTTGTTACAACTTGGAACCAAAGAAGCAAACTGTGATGGTGCCCGTGTTGAGATAAAGAAGCTCCAGAAAGAGCTCAGAGCCTCAAATAAAGTGTTAAAGCACAGTGGTGTGGGACGGGATCATTTCCAGCCTGTTGTGCTGGGTAAAAGACTAGAGAACCAGGTGGGTCTGTGTGATGTTTTGTTCTGAAATGGAAAACTGGGAAATGACCTGTTAGCTGATGTCTGGTTTGGAAAGAAAGCTGAAATACAAGGAGATAAACACAGGAAGACGCTGAGTCAATGTGTTTTCTGAGGCTTAAACGGCCCAGAACCTGCTGTAAACAGTGGATAGACCAAGACTCTGTACTGAATATCCGTTTATCTCTGCCTCTGGCACTAAATCCATCTACAGTGATGCTGGAACCAAACATGTCAAAACCCAAAAACTGGTGGAAATACGGGTCAGTTCGCTGGATAGCACTAAGGTTCTAAAAATCCTGAACGGAACCAGTTCAAGAACCAGAGCTCTTATGGTGGAAAAAGGGCTAATGCAGCGGTCAGACAGAGTACATAATGGAGGGCCTGCTCCCTCCATCTCCTCCACTGCTGCAAAACCAACAAGTTGATTGGGACTTCATATCTGAGATGGGCAAATCAAAGGACAGATTTATGCAGCAAGCAGTGGGCCATTTCTCAGCCGAGGGGCAGCAATGTGTGCTCATCCTCGCCTGTCATCTCTGGGATTAATTCATGAGCCTCATATTGTGTATTTCTCCTTCCTTCCTTCCTTCCTGTCATTTGCTCCCTGCAGGTCGGCCTTGAGACGATGCCAGCATTTAAAGCACCTTAAGTCCAGTCAGAATATAGTGGACTCAAGTTCATTTCAACTAAATCAGACCTTCTCCCAAGTGGACAGAGGCCATGTTGTAGAGCACGCTACTCTTCAGAGGTTTTCCACTGCATGGTACCTAAAGTATTCGAACCTTAATTGTTGTCAGGTTCCTGATCCCTGGTTCATTTTCCATTACCTCAGTTCGACCCGAAATGCAGCTGGTGACTTTGTGGAACTCCGTCTCTAACAGGAGCCGTGGGCTTTGGAAACCACAACAACAGCGGTGGTAACGTTAACTGATGTTTACTCATGGTGTATTGGCGTGTTGTTGTTGTTTGGGACTGAACACAGCTCTGTCATCAGTTCAGACAGATCAGTAGAGTTGTTCCTTCCTTGTTGCAGCGTCCAGCTCTCGCTGGATTCTTTCGTCGGCCACCGATCCAAGGAGCGTTTGAACCTCTTCAAAAAACCACGGCGTAATTTTACGAGCTGCTGTCGTGAGTCGGATAAAAACAAACGTGATCTCTGCTGCAGCTGGAGATTTTACAGATGGAGAGTTGGTGCTGGTCGTCTGCGTTGCGTGGCATAGAGTGACGACTCTCTCTGGACAATCAGCTCTCTGCAAGGTTTAGACGCCACGGTTTAGTCCCTACTCGACTCGCTCTGAACCACGAGAGAACAGCCACTAAACAAGAACCCGCTTCCAGGAGCAGGAACCAAACTTAACTAATGTTAAAGCAAGAAATCAGAGTGTCTGGATCACTTTGGTTTAAAACAAAAAAGTCAAGTCTAAGCCAAATGTAAAACACCACACTCAGGTGGTGTCTGAAAGGCCCTGAGTTTTTTTCTGCTGAGGCAGTGATCTGAGGGAGGAAGGCATGGAGTCATGTCTGAATCGAGTGTTTATATAAAACATTCCTGGCTGAGTTTCCTGTGTCACTGATTTTTGGAAGGAAGTGTAAATGTATGTTTCGCTGTTATAATGTTTCGCATTATCTCCTATATCTATAATTCTTAATCATGCTGGCTAACTAGCGTAGGGACCCTTAGTTCTGGCCACTTTAATTACAATATTGGAAATCTTAGCTAACTGTAAATAAATAGAAGTACTTTACTCACTCAAATCAACATTTTTCAGGAGTCATATGTGTGTAGATTAATGTCCAAGACTTGCTTGACTGAAAGAAAATATGTTTTTAGATAAAAGCGCTTTTGTTTAAGTAGGTGCCAATACTGCTAAGATTATTAGTGCCCCCTAACTTCGGCCACTTCCCCTGCTTGTGACAGTCAAACGAGACAGTTGCTACCACATCCAGTGGTTTTGAGAGGTTCACAATGAGATTACTTTTGTCCCGTGTTGGTATCCGTACTCTACATGTAAGGACTAAAATGGTGGTAGATTGTCCCTCAGAGAAAAGGAAGCTAATCGCTAAGCTAACTTTTACACTGAGGTAAATATCTGTCACGAAATAGAAATGTGTTGTGTTCCACATGCAGTTTTGCACACAAAGAATTACAACACTGTTAAAGATACTTAAATATTGTTTAGATATGTGATTTTTTGCAAGACTGATGTTTAAATGCCCTACCAGGGCTTGAACTTATGTTTTATTGTTTTACCCAATGCGATTGGCAAAGAGAGAGAGCGGAAATGCACCATATACGGCAGTGGCCGGAATTAGGGGAAAGACTGATAATGTTATGAAGTACTGCTGCCTAATGTGTCTTAAACCTGACTCGGTTACAGACGTCAGTGGCTCTTAGTCCTGGTGGGACACTGTCCTGCACATTTTAAGGATTTCTCTGTTACACACACCTGACGCAACTAAAGAGCTAATGAACAACTCTTTCTGAAGGTGATGTGGGTGTGACGGAGTGAGGAGAAAGCTACAACACACAGGGCAGTGGCCCACCAGGAGAGCCACTCGGCTACAAGTACCTTCATGTTACGATGCTGCCATCTAAAGCTGCTTTCACACTGAAGCTGCAGTCAACAGCACTTGCCGTTTGGGTGAAAAAGTGGGAGCCGCTATGAGGGAGGGTCAACAGAAAGAGTGGTAATTTAAATTAAAGACAGACATGTCTTCACAAGAAATAAAAACACTAATATTAACTCTCATTGCTTAACATTTCTTATAGAAGCTTAGTCCCAAATGGCACTCTCACGGTCCTAGAACCCCCCGAGGACTGTGAGGATGGATGGTGTTCCATTTCTTTCTTTTTAGGAATCAAAGACCCTTACTAGAGTCTTCTATGCACCCTTCAGTGAGGACTGCAAAAATGCAAACACAGCAGCATCCTCTTATCCAAAATTCATAGAGATACTGGCGACCAATCAAAACCCCCAGTTTTGTTTAGTCTGACCAACATGGCTAAGAGGAATATGTTCAGATACAAGTGAAAGAGCATTCGTTTATTAATGTAATTTGCCTTTATGTTTGCAGTCTGAATCCAGAGATCTGTAGAGCAGATCTGTGGTGTAAAGCACAGGAAATGAAACCTAGCACCCTTCAGGTCTCTGAACTTAGATGGCGCTGCCGCAGTGTGGACTTTGAGGAAGACATTAAGCTTAGGGCATCTGTGGACAATGTCATACAACCCATTCACCTACCAACATATGTGTTTGGAATGTGGGACAGTCACCCGGAGGAAACCCACACAGACACAGGAAGAACACACCACACTCTTCACAGACAGCACTGAAGACTTGTTTTGAACACAGAACAAATCATTACAAACAAGTCCTATCCCATTCAAATGAACCAATCCTATGCAAATGAAGGCAGTTAATGTGCTGTAATTACAAGACTCTTGTCATAGTTCGTAAACAAGCTGATTCTAGTCTTGGGAATGAGACGTAACCTTGACATGAATTAACAGCTTTTGAGGTTTCTGAAGGAAAGAGAGGCCCTCTCGGGTGGAAGCGGTTATTTGAGAATGCATGCCACTTACTCAACAAGCAGCGCTAACACCAACGGGTCTTCCATTTTTAAACAGCCTGGAATATCTCCCTTTTCAACACCAATCCTTAAAAATCCAGCCCCCTATTCCACGCTCTCTGAATGCAATCGCTCAAAGAGGGCCGGAGTATTCAAAGGAGGGCAGCAAAGTGAGAAATTAGATGTCGCCGCTCCTAGCTCTGGAGAGAGAGATACAGACACTGCCGCATAGCCTTTCATTTCCAAACCACAGGGTCCGAATGCGAGAGCCGGGCGATGGGGAGGCTGGGTCATGGCCACAGTTCAGGTTCCGCGAACGCCGGGAAGAAACCCCTAAGAATTAGCCGGAGATATTAAGTCGAGGTAAATTGAAGAGTGGAAAGAATGGTTTCTCTTTGAAAGGGGAACAAAGGAAGATTCAGACGAGGTATTAAGCTCCCAAAGGGCAGAGAAAGTCAACTTCACATGGCAGATCACTTCAAAGACCGAGAGAATCTTCCCTCGTCAGCTGCGAATGCACCGCACTTTTCATACGCTTCATTTGTCAAAAAGCAAAGTTGGACTGGCTTCGAAGAACTGTCAGAGGGTGCTGCAAAACTATTAATAAATAAATAGAATACATATGAAATCAAGGAGGAGGTGGACTTATTTTCTACCCTCTTCCAAAAGATACATAGTGCGGTTTCTGCAGTGCTGAGCCCAGACTAGCAACAGCAGAGGCATTTCCTGGAGCAGTCTCCAGGAAATACCTTCTCAAGTCCACTGTGACCATACAATGTCAAACATGGGCTAGAAGGGTGTAACTCCACCCATCACTGGGCTGTGGAGCAGCGGAACTGTGTTCTCTGTTTTGATGGCACTCCGTTCAATACCTTTTCTGATAAATACACACAGCTAGTTCATTTATATAACAACGTTCACACAGTGTGGTCTTTCTGAGTGCTCTACAAAAGGGAAAATACAGAGATAACTTGGGAGAACAGACAGAAAACATGATTATAACAAAACAAATATCGTTAAAAATAAAACCATTAGAACATTCCTTGGGTCTCGCACCCAAGTAGCGTACAGTAAAGTAGCTGTAGGATTGTATCCAAAACTAATCCTTCA
This sequence comes from Hoplias malabaricus, assembly GCF_029633855.1. Taxonomy (NCBI): domain Eukaryota; kingdom Metazoa; phylum Chordata; class Actinopteri; order Characiformes; family Erythrinidae; genus Hoplias; species Hoplias malabaricus. Next base: position 24,354,917 of record NC_089819.1, read on the forward strand.
ACTTCACTACTTTGACTAATGTTCTTGTGGCCAAATGCAATCATATCCTCACAGAAATGTTCACATATTTAGTCTAAGGCCTTCTGTGAAGAGTGAAAGCTGCTACAACCTTCAAGTGATGCCCTTTGTTTCAGAAGAAACACTGGATACGCTGGTGTCCACAAGCTTTTTTTTGGGGGGGGGTGGGGGACGTATAGTGTTTCTCCTTAGTTCTCACAGTTTCTGCTAGAGCCAACACTTTCAGTCCACCTTAACTGAGACTGAGGCTTTTAAAGGTCAGAGGAGATGGCCACAGAAGTTCAACAGATCTTCACCTTTGGTCTTAATGACATTTCAGCTCAGTGACGTACACCGTCTCACTCAGTCTCCAGGCTCAGATCCTGTGAAGGAACGTCAGAGGGGCTGCTGCAGGTTCTCCTTCACTTCTCATGTGGCTCATTTTGAGAAATGAAGCGGCGAACTGTTCGGTGGAGAAAGAGGAAGTGTGTGAGAACTGAAACTTGTGAATTGTGACATCTTTATCACTTTCTAGTTTTCTTTCTCCTTTTTTTTTTGTTCTGCAGGGTGTCAATGCTCTGCCCACACACACAGGGCCCGAGCTTCTGACTCATTTACCACTGAAGTGTTATCACACCGTAACAACATGGTTGAACTGCAAGTGTCTTTAAAACACACAGAGTGGCTCAGAGACCTGGATCTACTACAGTTGTTGATGCTGAAGACCAGGTCCAAAGATATTACTGCCATTTTATAGCAAACGTGGGATCTGTTCGTTAATAAACTGTAGGCAGTTAACATTCTCCTCCAAGTGTGTTGAGCTCCAGTGATGTGTTTACAGGAGTTGGAAAAGAAGCAGTGGTTCAGACTTCATGTTCCTCATAGGAAACGTGTGCAATCGCAAATAATGGCTTGTAGAACAGTTAAAGGAACGCTAGGTAGTATTTTTATAGAAGTCACTGAGCTCTGTCCCTGTTACTCGGGTCTCAGCACTGCAGAAACTGCACTATGTAACCGTTGGAAGACGGTTGGAAACCACCACTGTTCACCACTCCCCTCCACCTTGATTTCAGGAAAGTGCTTTTAAACTGAATTACCCTCTGCAACTGTAGGGGGAGCCTAAGAGCAAAAATACAAACTCTTACCTAGTGTTCCTTTATTATTTTTGACATTATTAAGTCCCTGTTAGCAGGTGATACATTGTTTTAAAGACAAAGGAGAAGTAGAAAATACAAGTTTAGCTGATGCCAAATGCGCTGAACATTTAATAAATAAATTACTTTTATTTTGGGCGGCACGGTGGTGTCGCAGGTTAGTGTCGCAGTCACACAGCTCCAGGGGCCTGGAGGTTGTGGGTTTGATTCTCGCTCCGGGTGACTGTGGTGTGTTCTCCCTGTGTCCGCATGGGTTTCCTCTGGGTGACTGTCTGTGGAGAGCGTGGTGTGTTCTCCCCGTGTCTGTGTGGGTTTCCTCCGGGTGACTGTCTGTGGGGAGTGTGGTGTGTTCTCCCTGTGTCTGCGTGGGTTTCCTCCGGGTGACTGTCTGTGAGGAGTGTGTTGTGTTCTCCCTGTGTCTGCGTGGCTTTCCTCCGGGTGACTGTCTGTGAGGAGTGTGGTGTGTTCTCCCTGTGTCTGCGTGGGTTTCCTCCGGGTGACTGTCTGTGAGGAGTGTGGTGTGTTCTCTCTGTGTCTGCGTGGGTTTCCTCCCACAGTCCAAAAACACACGTTGGTAGGTGGATTGGTGACTCAAAAGTGTCCGTAGGTGTGAGTGAATGTGAGTGTGTGTGTGTGTGTGTGTTGCCCTGTGAAGGACTAGCGCCCCTTCCAGGATGTATTCCCGCCTTGTGCCCAATGATTCCAGGTAGGCTCTGGACCCACCGCGACCCTGAACTGGATAAGGGTTACAGATATTATTATTATTATTATTTTTATTATTATTATTACACTTATATAGCGCCTTTCTAGACACCCAAGGACGCTTTACAATCTACACTGCTCAGAACGCTTAATTCACACACACTGGCGAGAAGCGGCAGCCAAACGCGCACAGCGTACTCTCAACCAGAAACGACCGTCCACCTGGAGGACTGCATCGGGCACTAGGGTTTAACCCAGGACAGAGCGCCAATCCATATCTGGGCTCACACATACAGACATTCATTCACACACCAGGACAGTTATTAGAGAAGCCAATTCACCTACCCTCCATGTTTTTGGACTGTGGGAGGAAACCGGAGCCCCCGGAAGAAAACCCACGCAGACACGGGGAGAACATGGAAACTCCACCCAGATGGGACTTGAACCCAAGATCCCAGCGCTGGGAGGCGAACGGGCTAACCACCAAGCCACCGTGCCGCCACAGATAATGAATGAATGACTTTTATTTTAAACAAAGATGTAAATATAAATAAGTGACAGCCTTCAAATTAACAATATTATTCATAGCTCTGCCTCCACAGTCAAACACTCTGTACCTTTTAAAATCCAGTTACCATCTTCAGTGTGAGTTTGCAGGAGTTTTACTGTGGCTTCCAAGCAATTCAAATCAGCCACAAACAAAGCTGCCCACATGGGAAGGCTAAGGGCTGTCACCGCCACACAGCTACTGCCTCTTCCACTTTTTCTTTTTGGTGTAAAAATAGCCTGTTTTCCAACTGTTACATCAACGCTGTTTTCCACCCCCTTGCATACTGATACAAACCATTTCACCGTCTTTGGGCCAGAAAGAAAGGACAACAAAAGAAGCTCCATTAGCTTCAGCTGGGGGGGAACAGCAGGACTTTTAGGATGATGAGACGATTCAGAAACACGTGCTGCCTCCTCTAGCCTGGGCCTGTTCCTGGGGGCGTCCAGACACAGGTCCATATTTACCAAACTATTTACCGAACACAGTAGTAGTGGTGGTGGGAGCAGGCCACTGTTTGGCAGGTTTTAATGAAGCCGTGGCAGAAGTAGAGAGATGGTGGAGTCTCTGGAGTCTGTCACTACCATCTGGACAAATACACAGCACCAAACAATGCTCCCCTTCCTGGCCGCCCTCGCCTTGTAATGTCAACAGACTAGAAGCAGTGCGCCAGGGAAACACCTCACACAATATTAAGTGTACAAAAGAAGTGCAGAAGAAGTGCTCATTCAGCCTCAATAACAGCCTTGAATTTACAATCACATGCTGGATGAAGTGGATGAAGCATCTAAAACCTTTTGTTCATTTGGTGTTTCAGCTGATTCATGTCATTGCATAAGAACAACCCGGTAAAAGAACTTGATCTCTCCGATAAACTGTGTTTTTGTGTTTGTTTTTATTACATTAGGAGTGCCTTCCAACTTCTGACTTGTAGTGTATGTATTTTCATGCAAAATATGGTCATAAAAGCCATTAAATGCACAAATCCCACAAAGTCTGTTAAAGGTATGTCGTTGTTGTTGTTTGTAGCTTGTCCTACAATGAACAAAGTGTCCTGGAATACCATAAAACATCACACAGAGTGGCTCAGAGACCTGGATCTACTACAGTTGTTGATGCTGAAGACCAGGTCCAAAGATATCACTGCCATTTTATAGCAAACGTGGGATCTGTTCGTTAATAAACTGTAGGCAGTTAACATTCTCCTCCAAGTGTGTTGAGCTCCAGTGATGTGTTTACAGGAGTTGGAAAAGAAGCAGTGGTTCAGACTTCATGTTCCTCATAGGAAGCATGTGCAATCGCAAATAATGGCTTGTAGAACAGTTAAAGGAACGCTAGGTAGTATTTTTATAGAAGTCACTGAGCTCTGTCCCTGTTACTCGAGTCTCAGCACTGCAGAAACTGCACTATGTAACCGCTGGAAGACGGCTGGAAACCACCACTGTTCACCTCTCCCCTCCACCTTGATTTCAGAAAGATTTCAGCCATTAACACAACAATAATAATTGACTGTGGGGACAAAGAAAGCTAAAAAAACACCGTTGTTGGCAGCTTAAGTTAAACATATTTCTTCGCGAGTTAAAAATGTTCTAGAAAAACGAGAATCGCTGCATTGAAAAATGTTTAATGTGTTTTTACATGAGGGCATCAGCATGAAATGCAGGTTCTGAGTGCAATACACGGAAGTATTTATATTCATATCTGCTTATCTGATTGGTTTTTGATTCAATATAAACAAACTTGTGCTTGAAAGACCAGATACATTAAGTTAAAGTATTGTTTGTGGGGAGCGCGATATTTACACAAAGACAATTCAAGTAAAAGATGACTACAGCATTGATGCAGTGTTGATACAACATAATAAACTCACTGGGAAAGGCCTGGAGTTTCCTCATTGAATAGAATTCACAGCTGGAAGAACGCAATAAAGTCCTGCAAGAGTCAAAAGGAGACATACAAAGTTGGGTCTGTGATTCAGAAATATGCTTTTGTCGAGACGGGTGCTTCTTTAACTCCTGTGACAGAGAGCAGGTCCGGTTGAAGCGGGGAGTATTTCTTTTACAGACTGTCTGACCCACTTCTTAAATTACGGCACTTTTCACAGAGTAGATGGAATAAAACAAGGGTCTTTCAAGCGGCAACTGTGGGCTTCTCTCCCACTGGGAGGATGGATGGAAGTAAATTTAAAAAGGGAAGAAGAGAAGGAGCAAAGGAGACTTATATATATATATATATATATAGTTTGAGTTCTGAAAGAAAAAGCTTCAGTTCAGTCTATGAGTCATTTCTGAAATAAATGTTCTTAAAAGCACAATATAATCCTGTCGTGAACAAACCTGTGTGAAGCAAATTTACAAATAATGACGTGTTATTCCTCTGTGCCGTATATAGGTCAGTTCATAATCCTTTTAAGTACACTGTACATATGAAAACTACACTGATTGCACAGTCCCAAAGAAAAAAGAAAGGGCTTTAACCGATCTTGAATAACAATGAAGACTGAACCCTTGGGGCAGAGAGAGCTGGAGGCCGGGGAGAGTCCCGGGCCTGGTTCCAAAAAACTCAGGTGGATGGCAGCCCCCTGCTCCAGTGGTGTGTGTGTTCACTGCCCCTAGTGTGTGTGAAGAATTGCTGATTCACTGCCAGCGATGAAAGAAATGCAGAGAAGCCATTTCCCTAAGGGGATTAATAAATCTAAAGGGATTCTTCTTTTCTTCTTCTTCTGTTTCAGTTTTACAAACACCACCCCATTCCAAAAGATCAGATTCTTCAGTCGAAAAAAGTACCATCACAGGGACACTGTAAAAAACAAAGTATAATAAAAAAGAGGAGGAGTGTAAGTCCTATGCACAGCAGGGTCAGTTTGGCACTCCACAGGAGAAGTCCAGCACAGACGTCAGACTTGTGTGTGTCATACTGAAGTCTGGGGTTTTCTGATCACTAAACGGACAGGGCCTTCTGAGACTGTTTTGATGACGTTCCAGGCGTCGTAGTGCATTAAACCCTGCAGGGACCTGCCGTTAATAGCTAGAACCTCATCTCCCACGTCGATAACCCGGGACAGCTCTGCAGCGCCTCCTGAGGAACAAAAAACAACAACAACAACAACGTGAGACTATAATTTAAAGCATTGTGAAAGAACAGACAGCTTTAGCTCATCATGCTCAGTGCCAAACGTGGGCTAGACTCCCAACACTGATACAGACCAGTTCAACTGCACTCTCTGAAGTGATGCAGCATCGTATACAGGGGTTAGACACCTGTCATTTTAGTGTGGGAGGTTTCATGGCTAAATTGGAGCAGCCTGGTGGCCAATCTTCAGTAACTGAACATTGCATCCAATGGATCAAACATTGTGTCCTGAAGGCGGTGCTGTGTATCAGGACGACAATGCACCAATACACACAGCAAGACTGGTGAAAGATTGGTTTGATGAACATGAAAGTGAAGTTGAACATCTCCCATGGCCTGCACAGTCACCAGATCTAAATATTATTGAGCCACTTTGGGGTGTTTTGGAGGAGCGAGTCAGGAAACGTTTTCCTCCACCAGCATCACGTAGAGACCTGGCCACTATCCTGCAAGAAGAATGGCTTACAATCCCTCTGACCACTGTGCAGGACTTGTATATGTCATTCCCAAGACGAACTGACGCTGTATTGGCTGCAAAAGGAGGCCCTACACCACACTAATAAATTACTGTGGTCTAAAACCAGGTGTTTCACTTTCATTGTCCAACCCCTGTATGTTTGTGATACAAAATTAAACATCCACTATCAGTGAATATTAAAACATCTAATTTAACAACTAGAAGTGATGAGGATGATGATGATGATGATCTTTGTAGTCATTATACAGAATGTACAACGAGACTGAGGAGCTACTCCTTTTTTTTTTTTAGTGAAAGACAAATGTAGACCGACTATAAAAAGTTCCAAAATAAAAAAGTTCTAAGATGTACAGCTTAACGAAATGTATAAATACACATATAAACATAAGGGTCCTGCATATATAATAGAAAGCATATCGCACAGAGGTGGGTTTTTGCACATTGATGAGATATTACACAGTGGATGAGAGTCCAAAACAGAAGCAGCAGCAGCGGTAATAAATATAACAATAATGTGCAATATATTACCGGTGAAAAGGAAGTCTGAGTGGGATCATGAATCAGAGTTCAGAATGATTATGGCCCTGGGAAAGAAACTGTTTCTCAATCAGTCTCAAAGCGTAGTAGAGAGTGTTAACTGTGGGTGTTCAAAGACAACTACATTCTACACGTTTAAGTCATATTTTTAATGTTCTGTCCATGAGGATAGCCTCTACCATTGTTTGGGTTACTGTCTGTGAGGAGTGTGGTGTGTTCTCCCTGTGTCTGCGTGGGTTTCCTCCGGGTGACTGTGAGGAGTGTGGTGTGTTCTCCCTGTGTCTGCGTGGGTTTCCTCCGGGTGACTGTCTGTGAGGGGTGTGGTGTGTTCTCCCTGTGTCTGCGTGGGTTTCCTCCGGGTGACTGTCTGTGAGAAGTGTGGTGTGTTCTCCCTGTGTCTGCGTGGGTTTCCTCCGGGTGACTGTCTGTGAGAAGTGTGGTGTGTTTTCCTTGTGTCTGCGTGGGTTTCCTCCGGGTGACTGTCTGTGAGAAGTGTGGTGTGTTTTCCCTGTGTCTGCGTGGGTTTCCTCCGGGTGACTGTCTGTGAGAGGTGTGCTGTGTTCTCCCTGTGTCTGCATGGGTTTCCTCCGGATGACTGTGAGGACTGTGGTGTGTTCTCCCTGTGTCTGTGTGGGTTTCCTCCGGGTGACTGTCTGTGAGGAGTGTGGTGTGTTCTCCCTGTGTCTGCGTGGGTTTCCTCCGGGTGACTGTCTGAGGAGTGTGCCGTGTTCTGCGTGTCGGCATGGGTTTCCTCCGGGTGACTGTCTGTGAGAAGTGTGGTGTGTTCTCCCTGTGTCTGCGTGGGTTTCCTTCGGGTGACTGTCTGTGAGGACTGTGGTGTGTTCTCCCTGTGTCTGCGTGGGTTTCCTCCGGGTGACTGTCTGTGAGAAGTGTGGTGTGTTCTCCCTGTGTCTGCGTGGGTTTCCTCCGGGTGACTGTCTGTGAGGACTGTGGTGTGTTCTCCCTGTGTCTGCGTGGGTTTCCTCCGGGTGACTGTCTGTGAGGAGTGTGGTGTGTTCTCTGTGTCTGCGTGGGTTTCCTCCGGGTTCTCCGGTTTCCTCCCACAGTCCAAAAACACACGTTGGTAGGTGGATTGGTGACTCAAAAGTGTCCGTAGGTGTAAGTGTGTGAGTGAATGTGTGTTGTCCTGTGAAGGACTGGCGCCCCCTCCAGGGTGTATTCCTGCCTTGCGCCCAATGATTCCAGGTAGGCTCTGGACCCACCGCGACACTGAACTCAATAAGTGCTTACAGATAATAAATGAATGAATGAATGAATGAATATAATAAGGACATTAGAGCTTCTGTTGTTGAAACTGAGCCATGAAACCTTTGGAGGAGGGTTGGAAACCACCTCCTCCACTTCAGGACAGTTCTGTAAAAGTGAATTACTCTTTGCAACTGTAAGGGTAACTCCAAATCTTACACAGTGTTCCTTTAAAGGCATTCACATGGTTCACAATATTTAGACACATTTAAAAACATTAAAAACCCTCTTCAACACTTCATCAAGTAAGACAGGATCAATTCGGTTCTGAATCCGCTGTTCAGCATTTTCTAAGTGATATCAGCCCTCAGAGTGGTTTTCCCTGCTTTCTGCACTGTGTATAAACCTTGTTGACAATAACAATGCCTCCCTCTACTGGTGGACCATGGTATTAAAAGTGTTGCGAGGGGGGGGGGGGCTACCTCTGAAGACACGTTTGATGTAGAGTGGTCGATCTCCCTGAGCAGAGGCTTTGCCGCCCTCCAGACTGAAGCCCAGGCCTGCTGCAGTCTTCTGTAGCTCCACACTTACAGCTCCATCAGCACCAACCTCCACAGCTGGAAAAATAACAAGGCAAAACAATACGGTGAACAAGCACAAACAGAAAGAAACTAACAGAACGGTTCAACATTTCAACATTCATTTGAAGCCTGAATGTTCCTTAATAACTTTTTTACAAAGACATGAGTAAATACCCCATTATTATTTATTTATCTGTACATTATCGGACCAAATATAGGGACAATCGAATATCACAAAATAGACAATATTAATTAGGCTATACTAGACGCATAATACAAACAGCTACTGTCTAACACAAAGCTAATGCTGTTATAAACACCAGTGGAGCTTCTGAAAAGACAAAGTAAACAATGAAAATAAACTATTGGGGTTTTGTGTTATCATTCACTGCTTTTTGTGACCAAATAAATCAATATAAGTGTTAAATAAAGGCATACAAAATATGAACTATTAAAGGGGAAAATAATGAATACATTCATTCATTCATCTGTAACCTTTATCCAGTTCAGGGTTGCAGTGGGTCCAGAGCCTACCTGGAGTCATTGGGCGCAAGGCAGGAATACACCCTGGAGGGGGCACCAGTCCTTCACAGGGCAACACAGACACACACATTCACTCACACCTACAGACACTTTTGAGTCACCAGTCCACCTACCAACGTGTGTTTTTGGACTGTGGGAGGAAATCGGAGCACCCGGAGGAAACCCACGCAGACACAGAGAGAACACACCACACTCCTCACAGACAGTCACCCGGAGGAAACCCACGCAGACACAGGGAGAACACACCACACTCCTCACAGACAGTCACCCGGAGGAAACCCACGCAGACACAGGGAGAACACACCACACTCCTCACAGACAGTCACCCGGAGGAAACCCACGCAGACACAGGGAGAACACACCACACTCCTCACAGACAGTCACCTGGAGGAAACCCACGCGGACACAGGGAGAACACACCACAATCCTCACAGACAGTCACCCGGAGGAAACCCACGCAGACACAGGGAGAACACACCACACTCCTCACAAACAGTCACCTGGAGGAAAGCCACGCAGACACAGGGAGAACACACCACACTCCTCACAAACAGTCACCCGGAGGAAAGCCACGCAGACACAGGGAGAACACAACACACTCCTCACAGACAGTCACCCGAAGGAAACCCACACAGACACTGGGAGAACACACCACACTCCTCACAGACAGTCACCCAATATTGAATACCCTTTGTAATCATTGATTCCCTGACTATTTTATTTTTTCCATAATATGTTATGTATTCATTTTTAATAGTGCTATTAATATGTATCTGAACATTAAAAAAAATAGTGTTTTCTACAATCAGAAATGGACCCATGACTGTGAGTGCTGTTTACCTTTCCCGTTCTCTCTGCTGTGGTCCTGGTAAGTCTGAGAAAGACCGTTTCCTGTACGAGAAGACAACTCGTATCTGGGGGACAAGGGCTCACTGTCTTTTCCTCTCTGGATGACGACTAAAGCTTTCTGGAGCAGCCGAGTCTGATGGAGACAGGAAAGAGCCTCGCCGTGGGTAGTCCCATGTAGACTGTTCCCATTAATGGACAAAACAGCATCACCCCGACGAATGGTACCCTCCACTCCAGCAGCCCCTCGGGTGAAGACCCGATGAACCTGTCCAAAACAATTTAGACTGAATGCTGTTCTTAAATACGTTCGCTGCATAAGTTTGTTCACAGGATCGAATTCCGGACAACTTTTTATTTAGTCTTAGAAAGTCTCAGAGATACATTCTCATGTCAATCACAAGAGGGCAACAAAAAGTGCAGTCCTCAGATTAAAAAAAATTAACATGGAAACCTTCTAAAACATAAAGAAGCTAATCCAAGGCCATTATGTCCCTGAACGAAGAAAAATGCTGGAGAAACAGCAGCTGCCTCCTAGTGGAAGCTTTACACTGAAAAATTAACAAGAGAAACTTGATATTAACTTGCACTGCATTTGAGGATCTGATATATCAAAATGTTACTACAAAAAAGGTCTATTTAGCTCATTAAAGAGAAGAACTGTTTACAGTAATCGACTTCTGCTCCAAGTCCACTCCTCCAGCGATGCTGAAGCCCAATCCTGAGCCGCCTTCTTTCGCCAGGACTACAACAAGCACATCCTCCTTCACCTTGAAACAGAGCAAAGCAGAGACTTGCCAACTTTCTCAATCCTGAGCCCCAGTGATTTATAACAAGAAATCCTGTTACAAAAACAAAATGTCTTCTATGTTGGGAGTATATTGTTGGGATTACTGCGAATAAAACGTGTGGAAAGATGACACAGCAGTAACACAGAATGGCAAACACGCATAAACAACATGAAATTATGTGAATTACACAAACAATGTGATGCCTGTATCTTAAACGCTCCTGTGTCTGAAAACACATCTTTCCTGCGTCCTAAAAGGAAGCAGCGCTTGTGAAGATGGGCTGCGTGTGATCATGCCACTCTCGAGATCAAAGTGCTGGCTTTCCAGAGGGGAGCTTTTGATCATGTTGACAGTGAAAGTATAATTTGAGATGAAAAGATATGTAGTGAGGCACTGCACTATTTCCTGAGCTCTTGATAGGCCTTGCTGGAATACTGCAGTGTCTACTGTATCCTGGATTACCTCTGAAACACTCTTAAACTCCTCCATCAGTGTCATCACGTCCACTTTGGCTGCGACTGCATTTAGGATGCTCTGTACCTTCTTCTGCTCCAGGGGAGATGATGACAAATCTTTCAGGCTGCAAAGGAGGAAATATAACACACCAAAGTTTACTTCCATCCTCGTTAAAAGGAAAGGATCTAAAACACATGCCCATCGCTCATGCCCAGCTGCTCTTCACAACATGAGCATCTTTAGAAACATTCTCCTTTAAAGGGTCATACTTATGCGCTGTGTTTAATCACGTGATACGACACGGCAACCAGAAGTCATTCATTTTCAATGAAAATGGGCAATGTTGAGTGACGCGAACTGGAAAAATTCAGCAATGTGATGAAGTTCAGCTCTGCTCTACTTTATGTAAATTAGCAGTGATGCATGTCAGTGGCTACCAATCAGAAAGCAGCCTTCACGTTCCCGCAGAACCGCTCCACTCACTTTGGTAAAAGTTTAAGTTTGCAGTATGTTATGTTGTTTATTACAACTGAAAGTGTACATAATATTTGCTTTGAATGTGTAAGTAAAGCTACTTTTTGATTACCTTATGACAAAATTACACTCCCACAAGGGACACATCGCCAGCTGCACGGGCGTCGCTGAGCGATTTTATCGCTTTCAGTTTGCACACACCTTTAAAGGGAATGTCTATGATTGCAGGGAACACAGTTCTCTCTGGTTGTTTATATTCAGAAGCTCCATATCTTTTAGGGAAGAATAGTATGTTTGAGTGGGAAAAATGACTATTGTTTGAACGTTTGAAAGTTTAATTTGTCTCTACGTTTTAATTCAGTGTTTGAATGACCAAAGAAACTCATTTGTAACTCAGGTGGTTTAGTTTTGTAGCATTGTCAGTAATGCAGTTAGCCTTCCCCAGAATTTAGAGACATTTCCACCCTAAGTGATCCAAAACAGCAAAAATAAGTCAATATTATCCACATATGCAGCAGGAATAGAGCAGTATCCTCGTTTCGGTTCATGCTTTTCAACGTCTGGAGTTCTCTCCAGTATCTAAAATAAAAACTCCTTATTCTTACTCTACTTCTGCTCTATATATGTGACAAAAATCACTAAGGGGCAGTGAGCACACAAGCCCCGAGCGGTGGGCAGCATGGGGAGCAATTAGGGGTTAGGTGCCTTGCTCAAGGGCACTTCAGTCATGACCTGACGGCTCTGGGGATTGAACCAGCAACCTTTCGGTTACAAGCACCGTACCATAATCACCAGGCCATGGCAGCCTCTGTCAATCCGAAATGCAAGAAACTCATCTGTCCTCACCTGACACACCAGCCTGAAAGTGCCTTTTGCTCTTCAGGGTGGTCCTCATTGCCATTTAAGCCATGAGTTCCAGGATCCACCATGCTCACCCTGGTCACCACAGCGCACTGATGGTCTGATGTCGGGTCTGTTGGTCTCATAGGGTCGATTTTCAGCTCTGTTTTGAATGTGACATTGCCAGGGTCTCGGGAGAAGTCCTCAGGGCACAGCTTGTCAAGCTCAGGCATGCTAAGTGCCCTTAGTTCCCTCAGTCGTGTCCGTGATAGTCCACCATGAGAGCGGGCATTTCGGGAACGCAGAACCGGTGGAGTATGCGGGACAAGACTGGACTGAGGTAGAGCGTCCTCAGTTGTTTGCTCTTCTACTAGAGGCTCAATGGAACCAGTAGAAGGAGTTGGTTCAGAGTTGTTCAGAGCTCCATTAATGGAGGGATTCGGTGGCTGCTGGGAGGAAGAAGAGCCCATGTTTAAATTGTCCACACAGGAGCTGAGACTCCTTCTCAATGACCGGCTATCAATGGACTGAGGGTTTACATTGCCCATGTAACCAGAGAGCCTCCTGTTAAGAGGTGGCTTATAGCTAATACCATAAGACTGGATGTCTATGTTCCTTACAATCGCACGGTCAAAACTGGCCAAGTTCTCAAAGGACTTGATTCTTTGCCTGACAGAAAAGGGGTTAGGGTCAAGAGTTCTACTGGTATCGTTGGAGTAGCTCCTTCGGCCCAGTCCATTATAAAGCTTTGTCTTTCCAGGATGAAGACTACAACTAGAAGACATCTCAACAGTTGTTGAGTTCCTGAGGTTACTATCTACCTTGTTTGTATCGCTTGAAGCATTCTCAGAAAGTTTGTTCTGGCTTTCACTACAATCATTTTGCTCTGGGACTGATTTGGAAGAGTCTGTTGGCATGATATAAGCTCCCGAAGCTGGTTTAGTTGCTGACTCTTCAAACAAAGCCACATTATCTTTAAGAACAGGAGGGCATACTTCAGCTTGGTTTGGATGATTGCTATTTGAAGTTTCCTTGCATGGCAGAACGGGTGTGGATGAACAAGAGGATGGAGATGAAGATGAGGAGAGTCGCACCTCAATGAAAGTTCTTTGTGTTGTATTAGTGCTGAGACATTTAGGCACAAGCTCTTTTTGATCAGAGCAGGAGTCGACACTCTCAGTTTCAGAATGGTCTTCTTTAATGCTTCCAACTGCCTTCAAGGTGGGCTCACTTGAAGCACTCTTTTCTTGGCTTGATTTAATGGAAGGAGCACTGCTCTTGTCCAGGGATCTACACAGTTTTGGGCTGTTTGTAGGGGTGATTCTTTTGGCTGCTAGCTTAGGCGACTGAATGGGGGAGGAATGGGCTTTTTTTGGCAATGGACTCTCAGCCCTGGCTGCCCTGCAGACTGGCTGCTCTTGTCCTTTGCAATTTCTCTTAATGCTCAAACCTTTAAGCTTGGCAGAGGTGCTCAGTTTCTTCTCTTCTTGTTTGAGCCTGCTGTTTAACAGAGGTGAGACAGGGTTATCATTCGGGGACTTGTGCCCCGAAGGTCGAAGAGAGTTAGCGGTGGATTTAATCTGAGAGTGGGAAAGTAGTGATCTAGAGTCAGAGCTAGCATTAGTTTTTTCTTTCCCTTTGTCTTTTGTAGTCAGTGCATGTCCAGTGGTGGATGTCCTCCCACTTGATTTACCACTGGAGTAATCTGAAGTCTTGGACTCTGGCACAGTTTGGCTGAGTGGCATTTGCACTGGGTTTGGTTTATCAGAGTTCAAACATGAGTCTATCCTGGATGTCCTCTCTTGACTCCTTGGGGTAACATCGGGGTTAATCAAAGCTGCAGGGGGAGTGCTGACACTTAATAGTGCCTGGCAGGTTGTGACAGGTGCCAACGCCTTTTCACATTTCTCATCACATTTACAGTCGGATGGCTCAGGGCTTGAGAATGTCCCACAGTTTGCCACATCGTTTTCAGGGCCTTGGTTTGTGTGCCCATTTACAACTGAATCTGAAGCTGAAGACTGAAGTGAAGTCTGGGGCGAACCGAGAGAAGTAGAGTGGTTTACTGGTTCTGAGTTTACTTCTTGCAAAGTAAGAGATGATTCTTTCTGAACAACTTCTTGAACTGTCTGGCTGCCTGAGATTTCCTGTTTAGGAGATACAGAATTGTCCTTTTCTCGACTTGACTCAGCCGTGCTGTAACAGAGCTCTATCTCCTCATCAGAGTCAGTGTCCTGAGGACCTTCACGGTGTTCCTCTGGCTTCTCAGGTTTCACAGCGCTGTCTGTGGCAGAGTCACTTTCTGAGTCACTGTCATCCAGCATATTGTACATGCTCGGATTCTCTCCACATCCTTTCACAGAAAGGTCTGCATCATCATTCGGGAGCTGACTGTAGTTCCTGGAGTAACTGTTCAAAAATGTTTTTCCAACTGGCAAAATACATCCTTTGTTCTCAGAGTCTACGACAGAGAAATTCAGAAGTTTTGGCCGAAGCGGATGGGCGTTTGTACCCTCCACGTTCTCTACTGCACACACACCGATCTCAGTGACTTCCGGACCAGTCTGTGTTTCTGAGTTCACGTGAGATTCAAGTGAGTTCAACTCTGATATGACGTCATCGATATTAGTGACAGGCACCTCGTGAGTCGTGGTTGTATCCACATTTTTTGACTCTGCTTCCAGAGAAGGATATTCTACGTTTACAACCATGGTATTGTCCATGCAGGTTTTCTGCTCCACAGTAGCTCTAGATGCCTCCATCTTTGCAGAGTGTTCACAGCCCGAGGACATCATTAAACTAGAGAGTCGATCTACAGCTGCAGAATGAACAGAAGCATAAAAAATGAGCAAATATTGTTTTAAAATCCCAGTAAGATTAGCCAAAACAAAGCTTATCAAAATCATTGTTGTGTTGTTGGCGTTCACCATATGTTTACATATCCAACATCAATACCTGACCGATCCTAACTGGCCATCTTCAATTACATCAGGAGCATCCTGAAAAAGCCAGTATCTCTAAAGTGTCATCTGTATCGCTCCATATGTCAAAAAAAATATACTGGAGGCACTTCAGATTCTCAGAGATCTTCACTGACAGTGTATTTCTCTGATCTTTCAGTCCCAGCTCAAAAATCAGGGGGTGGGTCTCAGAGGGGGCGCAACTCCTGAGACATACTCCAGGGTAATTTCCAGGAGTTACATCATAAAGCACATGGAGAGTAAATACCATGCCTGCTCACATATATATTACAGTTAACAAATAATCTTTATATTAACAAAAATAAACATTATATTTAGGGCTGACACACAGACCTTAAATATCTGTTCATATTTCTGACTGAGTTTACACTGCGGGTATTTAACACAAACCCTTATTCAGAGTGACATTTCATTTTATTGTTGATACAGCAGTAGGACTAATGATACACTCGTAGGTTAATGCAGCGTTAGGTATCTTCCCAAGGGCTTTCAGTGGTGTATTATGGTGTTCCTGCCTGAGCTGGGAATTCATTACCATTCTCTACGTACTCAGATGCTAATTCTGAACAACCACCCATAAACAATATCATATTTAGGTTTCATAATCATTCATTCATTCATTGTCTGTAACCCTTATCCAGTTCAGGGTCGCAGTGGGTCCAGAGCCTACCTGGAATCATTGGGCGCAAGGCGGGAATACACCCTGGAGGGGGCGCCAGTCCTTCACAGGGCAACACACACACACTCACACATTCACTCACACACTCACACCTACGGACACTTTTGAGTCGCCAATCCACCTACCAACGTGTGTTTTTGGACTGTGGGAGGACTCAATCATTCATCATATTTTAATTAGGTTTATTAATGTCTTTATGAGGTCAATCATCAGAGATGACTGGAATTAGATCAGATAAGCACTGATGAAAATGCTGCACTGGCTGAAAAAGATAAATATCTACTGAATATGTTGTTGGTGGCTGGTAAAAAAGCTCTTACAAAGACGTGGACGTCAAAAGGGACATTTACATGACAACAGACATTTACAAATTGAAACAGATAACAGCATCTGTCAACCATAAAACTGAACAGTTTACTTCATAATGGGGAAAAATATATAAATCAACTACATTAAGTCTCATTTATCTTTACAAATGAGGAGTTATAAAATGATCACTCCCTGTTTGTACATATTTCATTCATTGTCTGTAACCCTTATCCAGGTCAGGGTCACGGTGGGTTCGGAGCCTACCTGGAATCATTGTGTGCAAGGCAGGAGCACACCCTGGAGGGGGCGCCAGTCCTTTACAGGGCGACACACACTCACTCACATTCACATCTACAGACACTATTGAGTCGCCAATTCACCTACCAATGTGTTTTTGGACTGTGGGAGGAAACCCAGAGGAAACCCTTGTGGACACTGTGAGAGCACACCAAACTCCTCACAGTTGTGCATAGTTTCATTTATTTATTTACATATTCTTACACTGTTTTGGTGTAGAGAGCATCTGAAAGTACACTTACACTTAATGGATTTTTCATGCAGAATGCCAATAATAATAATAATACATTAATTAATTAATTTATTTATTTATTAATTAAATGCTGCAATGACATGACTCTGACATGTGATATCTTCTAAGACAGGTGGTCAAGTCATACCCAGTGCACTTACTTATATAAGATACTTACGTCTGCAGATTAAATGAAGAACAGTGTTCCAGTAATAATTACAGAAATGAGCACCAAATAAACAACAACAACTACGGTACTGCACTAATAATTCTGGCCAGCGCTTACTGTTTATACACTGTATGGCCAGATGTTTGTAGACACCAGCTCATCTGAAATGTTACTTCTGAAATCAAGGGTATTTCCCCATTAATGCAGTAACAGCTTCTACTCTTTTACAGTTAGATGTTGGCATTCAGCTTAAAGAAGTGATGTCCACTCTAACTCATCCCAGAGTAACTGGATAGAGCTTAAACCCTGAGGAGAACACAGTTCCTCACAGCCCAGTGCTGGGGGAGCTTTGTAGCTCTCTAAGCAGCCTGTGGCAGTGGGCATGGAACTAGGGCTGAGAAGAGAGTCTACAAACATTTGGTCATAGGGCGTATGCTGTAATGGCAAGAATGCTATTGTAGCTGTTGTGTTTCCGTTCCCACATGCATTAAGACCCATGCATGAGCTATTGTACTGATGGACAATGTATGTATACACATATACATACAAACAGTGGACCACTCTACAAACAGAGACTAATCAGCATTAGAGCAGGGATATTTTGTCGCTGTGAGTGAAGGGAAAAAAAAACAAGGAGTTATAGGGTTTAAGGGACAAAACACTAACACGGATGATTTTTAAAACATGCCATTAACCACAACACCAGAGCTACATACTACTCCAGAGCTAGGCACTAAGGCTGCTACAGCTAATCTATGAGCTCTATGGTAGTAAATTAATCAATAGTCACCATGGATACAAAGCCAGCTGCTTGCAGTTCCCTTTGAGGTGGGGAGGGGTACTGCCAGCAAGGAAAAGCCTGATGTGCTCCTACATCTTAAAAGCAGCAAGGGGAGAGACAGACTAGGGTCTTTATTTGAACCGACACAGACTGCAGCCTACTAGTGTCACTACTGTGACTTTGACTTAACCGTCATATATCACTGATATGGTGTAATAAATTTGGGTAAAAGAGCCAGTGGGGCACCACATTATCTTGTGTAAGAGTGGAGCAATTAGCCGTCTACAGGAGACTAAAAAACACTGACTGATCAACTAATGTTTGTCCTTAAGCACGTTTACTTGTCTGATTACTTTTCTCAAAGAGTTAGATCAGTGTTTCTCAACCTCTGGTCATCTTCAGGCCGATACTAATGCGGAGCAATGATTTATAATTATTCAATTATTCATTCATCTTCTGTAGCTGCTTCACTCCAGAGCCAAGCCTGAATCATTGGGTGCATGGTAAGAACACCTTGAGTGCCAGTCCATCACAGGGCCTCACACACCTGTGGACAGTTTCACACACTCACCCAGTCACTCTCACACACACACACCTGAGGACAGTTTCACACACTCACCCAGTCACTCACACACACCCCTGAGGACAGTTTCATACACTCACCCAGTCACTCACACACACACACCCCTGAGGACAGTTTCACACACTCACCCAGTCACTCACACACACACACCTGAGGACAGTTTCACACACTCACCCAGTCACTCACACCTGAGGACAGTTTCACACACTCACCTGAGGACAGTTTCACACACTCACCCAGTCACTCACAAACTCACCCAGTCACTCTCACACTCTCTCTCTCTCTCTCTCTCTCATACACACACCTTTGAATAAAATGGTATCAATAACAAATAATGCACACAAAGCTCATTGCTTTTAGAAACCAAATACACCCCGATATTTCTCTCGTGTTGTTGTTAGCAAAACAGCATTGAAATGCATTGTTAATATTTGCCACTATTAGGTATTTTTGTGGTATATAATAAGCTCCTATAAGCCTAACCTGTCGATAGTTTATGTTTAATGACAAGATAATGAGGCAGTGTATTGCAGTGGTAGGAGCCCAAACATAATCCGAGTTTGCTGTTGGCCTTGGGAAGAAAAGGGTTGAGAAACACTGAGTTAGAGCCAGAGTTGGATCTGATTCGGGTCAGTTTTAGTGTTAGTTTGGATGCTAATAAGTCAAGTGGACTTGTGGAAGGGTAGGAGTCCATCGCTTTCTATGTAAGAGAACATTCAGCCAGGTTCATGTGACACAAGCCGATCAGTTCCCCAGTCAGCAACTCACCTGAGACAGGTTTTTTAATCTCTAACTTCAGAGTGACTGGCAGGTTGTGCATGAGCTCACAGATCTCCTGATATGATGAAGTGCACACTGGGGTCTCGCCAATGGCCACGATTTCATCTCCAACACTCATTCTCCCTCTGGCTTCCTATTGGATACAAACAAGAGAGAATTTGGAAACTGGAAGTGTGTTAGGAAATTTGCTCTTGTTTACGTCATGTTGTAGTTTGTAAACCTACAAAATAACACCAACACACTGTCTATATACAGCCCAGAGAATGAGTTCCTTTTGCTTCAAACCAGGAAAAAAAAATCACTTTTCAGAAGGATTCTAAAAGAATGTTGAGCTCTCACAAATTCCTTACTGAGAAAACGAAAGGAAAGAAAGACATTTGCCAATCAGACAAAGAAACCACTCAGAACAATGGATTGGCCGCCCCAGAGTCAAGATCTAATCATCGCTGAATGGGTTTGTGCAGAAAATATAATCAACTTCTATGGTTAAACCTAGGAAGTGTGGGAAAATATCCCTTCAGATCTCTCTTAATTTACCTGCAAAGCATTGAAGCTGCACTTCAATAAACACTAATGGTGGTTTCCCAGACAGGGAGTAAACCTAGTCCTGAACTACAACAGCATTCTGAATTCTTGAATTTTCCATTGAAAGGAGGATTAAGTCCAGGACTAGGCTTTTCCGGGAAACCTCCTCTTTGATTCATTCATTATCTGTAACCCTTATCCAGTTCAGGGTCGCGGTGGGTCCAGAGCCTACCTGGAATCATTGGGCACAAGGTGGGAATACACCCTGGAGGGGGCGCCAGTCCTTCACAGGGCAACACAGACGCACACATTCACTCACACCTACGGACACGTTTGAGTCGCCAATCCACCTACCAACCGGAGGAAACCCACGCAGACACAGGGAGAACACACCACACTCCTCACAGACAGTCACCCGGAGGAAACCCATGCAGACACAGAGAGAACACACCACACTCCTCACAGACAGTCACCCGGAGGAAACCCACACAGACACAGGGAGAACACACCACACTCCTCACAGACAGTCACCCGGAGGAAACCCACACAGACACAGAGAGAACACACCACACTCCTCACAGACAGTCACCCGGAGGAAACCCACACAGACACAGGGAGAACACACCACACTCCTCACAGACAGTCACCCGGAGGAAACCCACACAGACACAGGGAGAACACACCACACTCCTCACAGACAGTCACCCGGAGGAAACCCACACAGACACAGGGAGAACACACCACACCCCTCACAGACAGTCACCCGGAGGAAACCCGCGCAGACACAGGGAGAACACACCACACCACCGTCAAAAAACCATACAGTCTCATGGCCACATTTTATATTCGGTCCAGGACCACATGAACATCTTTGAAAAGGTCACGTTTTTGTGTTCCGCTCTGAACTGACTCACAAGGCAACAATGTCTGATTTGTGCCACTTCGTTTGTGTACTATGAATTGTGAATGTCTAACACTGCATAGTTTTATTTCAGCGACAGATCTTACCCTCTCAGCAGCTCCTCCAGGCCTGAGTCCGGTAATGAGCACCTTCAGAGGAGATGACTTGATCTCCAGGTCCAGTCCAAAAGACTCGGTCTCACTGCGTTTTAGAACCACAGTCTCGATCGTGCAGATCCCTGCGAGCTCACTGGGCTCTCCCCTTCTGCAGAGGGACTGTGGTCTGCCTGGGGTCCGTGTCCCACTGTAGGAATAACAACAATAATAATGCAGTAATAAACTTTTGTTTTCTATCACCATCCATGCACAAGAGCAGCTCACTCTTGCAGGCACATATGATGTATAAAAAGAGCAAAGAATAGCAAATAGTTCACATGTAAGAAATCATTTAAACCCACATACTCACATCAGTGACGCCTGTGAAGGAGCAGTCGTAACTGTTGTTGTTGTTGATGTTGCTGTGGTCTCCTCACCTTTGGTCCTCTGTGGTGGACCAGGGCACTCGATGCTCATCATGCTCTTGACCCTGGTCACAGCTTTGTGCTCCAGTTTGGGTGAGCGTTTGGACTCCTGACCTTCTCTGTAGGGCTCTTTCTTTACTCCCAGATTGGTACCAGCTCCTGCAGAGTTGTGCTCGAGGCCGCGGATGGGCATAAACGGCGAATCTGCTCCGGCTCCTTCCTCAGACTCCAGAGAGCTGCCATAGAGGGGAGTTGGTGGCTCGCTGTGTCTCTGACCCTCGCTGCTGTCCTGGCTCTCATCATCCACTTCCACAGATGAGGTTGCCATGACGATGCCAGAGTCGTCCTCCTGGTGATTGTGGGGATGCCGGGCTCCGTCGGGAACTCCTCGGTGCCACCGTCTGAAAGATCCCACGTCCCCGTCTGGACCCAGTTCCTCGTCGCTGACTTCATCCTCGTAGCTGATGACCCTCCGTTGCCGGAGCAGAGGGCTGCGAACAGAGCCGGGGCTGCTGCCCACGCTGCCCTGTTGGGGCGGGTCTCCCGAGGCCCGACTGACAGCACCAGAGGGTTTACAGCCATCTCCGTATGAGGGGGTAGCATCAGGCTCTTTATAGGCTGTAGGTATAAGGAGATGATAAAGGAATATGAGGAGTTTGCTCATTTATATTTGGTTCTTTAAAAAGTGTTTTGGAAAATCAAGAAGACTATTAGACAAGGGGTACCTCAACTTTCACAGGCAACTGTTAAACTCCATCTCTTCAATTCTCAGTGACAATGACATGGTGGTGGTGTGTTAGTGTGTTGTGCTGGTACGAGTGGATCAGGCACAGCAGTATGTGTTCCTAATCCAGTGATCATTGTGTGTGTGTGTGTGTGTGTTTTTGAATTCACATTATTTGTTTTCTGACAAGTTCCTCGTAGTTGTAAGCGTCCAAAGCCAGTGAAGTGATGGTAACTACCGTGTGAATGAGGTGCTGCAGACTCGTCCAGTGAGGTGTTACAGCTCCTGCTGTTGTGAAGCATGTCATCATCACTGGAGCCCATCGCCAGCGTCTCAGAGAGGGAGGACTGACTCGGAACTTCATGAGAGAAATACTGAGAGAGCTCAGCCTCAGAGCTCAGAGAGCCTTGCTGCAGAGAGACAGGAGACAAAACACAGCCCACAATGATCGCCACCTGGAGCTGAGACAAATAATGTCGTAATTTCACTAAATAATGTCGTAGTTTCACTACATAATATTGTAATTTAACTAAATAATATTGTAATTTCACTAAATAATGTCGTAATTTCACAAAATAATGTTGTAATTTCAATAAATAATATTGTAATTTCACAAAATAATATTGTAATTTCACTA
Organism: Hoplias malabaricus; assembly: GCF_029633855.1. Taxonomy (NCBI): domain Eukaryota; kingdom Metazoa; phylum Chordata; class Actinopteri; order Characiformes; family Erythrinidae; genus Hoplias; species Hoplias malabaricus. Next base: position 24,377,319 of record NC_089819.1, read on the forward strand.
ATGTTGTAATTTAACTAAATAATATTGTAATTACACTAAATAATATTGTAATTACACTAAATAATGTAATTTCACAAAATAATATTGTAATTTCACTACATAATATTGTAATTTCACTACATAATATTGTAATTTCAGAAAATAATGTTGTAATTTCACTAAATAATGTCGTAATTTCACTAAATAATGTCGTAATTTCACTAAATAATGTCGTAATTTCACTAATGTTGTAATTTAACTAAATAATATTGTAATTACACTAAATAATGTTGTAATTTCACAAAATAATATTGTAATTTCACTAAATAATGCCGTAATTTCACTAAATAATGTCGTAATTTCACTAAATATTGTAATTTCACTAAATAATGTCGTAATTTCACTAAATAATATTGTAATTTAACTTAATAATGTTGTAATTTCAATAAATAACATTGTAATTTCCCTAATGTTGTAATTTAACTAAATAATGTTGTAACTTCTCTACATAATATTGTAATTTCACTAAATAATGTCGTAATTTCACTAATGTTGTAATTTCACTAAATAATGTCATAATTTCACTCCATAATGTCGTAATTTCACTAAATAATGTCATAATTTCACTACATAATATTGTAATTTCACTAAATAATGTCATAATTTCACTAAATAATGTCGTAATTTCACTAAATAATATTGTAATTTCACTAAATAATATTGTAATTTCACTAAATAATGTTGTAATTTCACAAAATAATGTTGTAATTTAACTAAATACCGTATTTTCCGCACTATAAGGCGCACCTAAAAAACTCAAATTATCTCAAAAGCCGACGGTGCGCCTTATAATCCGGTGCGCCTTATATATGGACCAATATTGAGCCAGGTCTCGCAACTACGGTAAGCAGCCACCTACTTCATTTTCTTCCGCGCGCGGTGCATGCTGGATATATACCGGTATATATTTCATTTCCATTTGTTTTTTATGTAAAGACCCCAAAATGGCTCCTATTAAGAGACACGCATATGACGCAGAGTTTAAACTCAAGGCGATCAGTCACACAGAAGAACACGGGAATAGAGGAATAACTTAGTAAAGTGAGCTTTACGTGTTTATTTTGTGTGCTGTGTGATTTTAACGTTTGAGCAACGTTGAGTTATTGATATATTGTTATCGCTTTGCACTATTTCGAGTGTTACTATATTGTGATTATTATTATTACTGAATCGAGGAAAAGTCCCCCCCCCACTATGTGGGGTATATTAACATTGCACTACATGCTTTACCTTAAACTACGCTGGGTTGTAATCTATTAATAAAGTTGAACTGACCTATCTGACTGTTTTGTTGACATTCCCTTTAGCGCAGCTCCATCTAATTGATGCATAACGTAACCCCCAGCCTCTACTGTAGCATCTATTGTATGCGCCTTATAATCCGGTGCGCCTTATATATGGACAAAGTTTTAAAATAGGTCATTCAATGAAGGTGCGCCTTATAATCCGGTGCGCCTTATAGTGCGGAAAATACGGTAATGTTGTAATTTAACTAAATAATGTTATAATTTCACTAAATAATGTTGTAATTTCACAAAATAATGTTGTAATTTCACTAAATAATATTGTAATTTAACTAAATAATGTTGTAATTTCAAAAAATAATGTTGTAATTTCAAAAAATAATATTGTAATTTCACAAAATAATATTGTAATTTCACTAATGTTGTAATTTAACTAAATAATGTTGTAATTTAACTAAATAATATTGTAATTACACTAAATAATGTTGTAATTTCACTAAATAACGTCGTAATTTCACTAAATAACGTCGTAATTTTACTACATAATATTGTAATTTCACAAAATAATGTTGTAATTTCACTAATTAACATTGTAATTTAACTAAATAATATTGTAATTTCAATAAATAACATTGTATTTCACTAATGTTGTAATTTAACTAAATAATGTTGCAATTTCACTACATAATATTGTAATTTCACTAAATAATATTGTAACTTCACAAAATAATGTTGTAATTTCACAAAATAATGTTGTAACTTCACTACATAATGTTGTAATTTCACTAAATAATGTTGTAATTTCACTAAATAATATTGTAAATTAATTGAAATTTACAATCCTTTTTAAATGGGTCACATCTGCTCTTCAGATTCTTTCTGCGTCTTAGTTTTTAAGCCCAAGAACTCACGAAGCGTGCACTTTTTCCATATCACAAAACAAGACTGCATGCACAACTTTCACACACATTCAAACCAAAATAAATGCACCTCCTGTAAATACAGCATGTAAATACAAAAGATTTTCTGTGCTGTGAATGATATTAAAATAGAAAGTAAAGCGAAGATATTGCACTTTAATTAAATGTCTGTTTATAAAAAAGGTTCTAATCTAAAACCCTAATGTCTAATGTTACTCCCTGAACTCCTTTTTAAAATCTAATGGACATAAAGCATTCTTCAAATCTGAGGTCAGACTTTTCAAGTCAAAATCAAATGTCCTTAAATTTTACTCTTGTTTTCCCTCTAGTGTTCCCATTTTTGTGTGAAAAAACAGTGCGGATTTGGCTCATACACTCAGATATTTCAGCCAGTTTTAAACTAGCTGTACTGGCTGTATTTGCGGTGCTGGAGCGTGAGCTGGGTGTTTACCCGACTGGCCGGCTCTAAGAACCTCTTCATGGTCCAGCTGAGTGTCTGGTTACCATCACATTGTCGGGTCTTCACAGTGGGAGAAGGACTCTTAGATGGCAGACCTGGACAGAAAAAGGACATGGACACACACACACACACACAGATTAATGAGCTCCAGGTCAGCCATGTGATGTGCTGTTACAGCTGGAATCTGAAAAAAAAAAGTGATCTATTCTGTTGAATTCCTGACCATTTTCAGCTAAAGCCTCAGCCAGGAGTTCCCAAGCTTTAAGAGTAAACATCTCCTAATGCTCTCTTTTAAGAACATTAAGACTGACACAAAACACATTTTTTGTTAACCTTCTCTATAAAAACAGTAAACGTTATTTCCATTATCTAAGCAGTGGCAGGGTTCCTTGTGGTTAAAGGATGTGTGTGTGGACGAGGAGATGAAATACAGCTCACCCAGAGTGTGAGAGGAATGACTGTCTCTGTGTGTGGAGCGTGTGATCACCTCATCCATCTCCTGCTCAGACACCTGAAAAACAGTTTCATTTTGTTAATGTTTAACTTGTTTATGTCATTTAGTTCACGTTTAGCTTGTTTGCAATTAAAAAAAAATCTGTGCAAAAGTAGGTGAGCCCTTTTTTATTTAAATACAGTGCAGTCAAAGCAGCCCCTATATGTTTTAAGTATCTCACTGTAAAGGAAAATGCAAAGTAAATGGAAATCACATGAAAATCACAGGAGAGAAACTGGAAACTAGAAACTGCAGCCACCAGGTGGCAGTATAAATCATGCATATAATTTAAGACAGTCAGCTTTTCTGGTTGTTTCTACTCTGTTCTTTCATCTCTCAGGAGTTTATTATATTGAAATATTATGAATATTATAATCACGGGAGCAGAGCAGACAGAATTCTACCAAAGGAGGAGAGGGTGTTTGCTACGCCATTTATTGCTTTGATTTTACAACTTTAAACATTCACCTAATGGCATTTCCTGCTTTTTTCCTGCTAAATTTATTTATTATTATTTATTTTTTTTACATAGACTTCCATTGAAAGGTCCTAAGTTTTTCCTTCCTTTATTTTGTCATTAAAGAGCAATCATATAAAACAAACAACAAAGGAGATACAAGCATCAGTGGTGTGTGGAATTACTCCATTTGAATTAACTTCTCTTCCAAATTGTCAGCATTGATTTATAGGCACAGCACAATGATAAAATACTGCATTACATTTCAGCAACCGGACCCGGGATTCAGTGTGTCTCATGCAGAAATATAGAAATTTTTTTGCAGAATATTTTATAATCACAAAAGGTTTAATACAAAGCAGTTTCCCTTCTACCTTCGGAAATGTCTACCTGTGTTTATTCAACTGCTTTACCTGAAAAGGCTACATTCTTTTTTAACCCACGCAGACACAGGGAGAACACTCCACACTCCTCACAGACAGTCACCCGGAGGAAACCCACGCAGACACAGAGAGAACACACCACAATCCTCACAGACAGTCACCCGGAGGAAACCCACGCAGACACAGGGAGAACACACCACACTCCTCACAGACAGTCACCCGGAGGAAACCCACGCAGACACAGAGAGAACACACTACACTCCTCACAGACAGTCACCCGGAGGAAACCCATGCAGACACAGAGAGAACACACCACACTCCTCACAGACAGTCACCCGGAGGAAACCCACGCAGACACAGGGAGAACACACCACACTCCTCACAGACAGTCACCCGGAGGAAACCCACGCAGACACAGAGAGAACACACCACACTCCTCACAGACAGTCACCCGGAGGAAACCCATGCAGACACAGAGAGAACACACCACACTCCTCACAGACAGTCACCCGGAGGAAACCTATGCAGACACAGAGAGAACACACCACACTCCTCACAGACAGTCACCCAGAGGAAACCCACGCAGACACAGGGAGAACACACCACACTCCTCACAGACAGTCACCCGGAGGAAACCCACGCAGACAGAGAGAGAACACACCACACTCTTCACAGACAGTAACCCAGAGGAAACCCACGCAGACACAGGGAGAACACACCACACTCCTCACAGACAGTCACCCGGAGGAAACCCACGCACACACAGGGAAAACACACCGCACTCCTCACAGACAGTCACCCGGAGGAAACCCATGCAGACACAGAGAGAACACACCACACTCCTCACAGACAGTCACCCAGAGGAAACCCACGCAGACACAGGGAGAACACACCACACTCCTCACAGACAGTCACCCGGAGGAAACCCACGCAGACAGAGAGAGAACACACCACACTCTTCACAGACAGTCACCCGGAGGAAACCCACGCAGACACAGGGAGAACACACCACACTCCTCACAGACAGTCACCCGGAGGAAACCCACGCACACACAGGGAAAACACACCGCACTCCTCACAGACAGTCACCCGGAGCAGGAACTGAACCCACAACCTCCAGGCCACTGGAGCTGTGTGTATTTTTATGTTTTTACTTGTTTCAAATTATTTTATCAACAGAAAAGTGTCTTATTCCATCAGCAGATATTTTTTCTTATTTCAAGAAAAAACATAAAATGATGCTTAAAAAAAGCAAAAATATAAGTTAGAAATAAGTTGAATACTCATTATATTCTTACAACAATTTCCAAATGAGTAAAACTAGATATTTAGACTAGATTTAAGTAAATTTTACATGCTTAGATTTCAATTTTTGCAGTGTGCTTGTTCATTTGAACAGGTTCTGATCTCCAACTTAGGTGCACGGATAGAGTCGGGGCCATTTCAAACCTGTTCAAACAAGCCATGTGTCGATTCGTAGCTGGCAGAAAGATATTGCCAGATAATGTGTCACCTCTTTAACTTTCAAGGCAGGGCAAGGAGCTTTCAGGTGTCACAGATAATGGAGACTGAGAGGTTTCTTTGTCTGCCTCCAGGGAAACACACATTACTACACATTCCTACTGTAAAGTTAATCCTCCACTTCCTGTCTGGGGTAAAGTGGATTTCTACTTCGAAGGCAAGGTATGTTTATTTGTATAGAACCTCATACTTCGATCAATTCACTGCGCTTTACACAAATAAACAGTATGAAGAACATTATAAGCAATTACAGGCTTGTGCTCAAGGGAATAAAATGAAATAAGAAGAGAGACAAATGAAAATAAAACAGGAGCATGCTGTGAAATAATAAACAAATCCTCTACGGTAGGATGCAACATAAACAGCACAGTTATATTCAAGCCTTCTTCTGCACCCAGATCCTTCAAGGAAACTGTGAGGTCAATAAAAGAAATGATGATGAAAGGTGTCTCATATTATTATGTAAGATTGATGGGACATTCACGTGACTAATGTATCACCACAGTAACTCTTAAAGTCTACCTACTGGCTCTGAGAACTGAAAGACCCCTGAGAAGAGCGAGGGCCTTGACCTTCAGTGTTAAGGCAGGCCTCACACTCTCAAGCCCACGCTCCATTAGTGTACACACTCTTTTAGCAGAGGAATGAGTGGAGAGTCAGCATATCCCAACCACAGAACCCCTCCCAGCGCACACAACCACCATCTTCATTCATCAGCCAGAGGAAAACCCAAGCTCCAAGCACACCACACAGGCCAGAGGAATGGTGTTTACTTTCTGACAGGCTTCAATGATTCATGTTCAGGGATAATTAGAGTGCCAGCAGGTGGATGGGCTCTTTTGATTTTGACAGTTGCTCATATGGCAGAAAGTGTGTGTGTGTGTGTGTGTGACTCAGGCTGCTGCTCATCCACTGTCTAGAGATAGCTGGGTGGAACTGCAGGTTTTTTAATGACTTATAGTCGATTTCACTTTCAGAAAACTGGTCAGATCAGTTCTGACGTAAATTGACTGTTACGCTGCACTGTGTATACGTGTGTTTTTTCTCTCTCTCTCTCCTGTAAAATTCTAGGTTCTGCAGTCTGTTCCAGTCTGTGTGTTTGTTCATCCATCTGAAGTCCGTTCCACAATCCAGTCCATGTGTTCTGTCTGTCACCGTTCCCTGTACGTCATCTCGGCGGGAATCATAAACACGTCTATGTGTGCGCTGCTAGTGAGCCGTGTTTTTGATTTTGTGCTGTTACCACTTCGACCATGAGGTTTTCTTTTTGCCCATTTTGTTTACTGCTAGATTTATACAGGGTGAGCCATTTATATGTATACACCTTAACTCATAACTCATAAAATAATAAAGTTACGTTAAAACACCACTGTTTTTCTTGTGAAATTCCCAATAAGTTTGATGTGTCACATGACCCTCTTCCCATTGAAAAAACAAAAGTTGGATCCAAAATGTCTGACTTCAAAATGGCCGCCATGGTCACCACCCATCTTGAAAAGTTTCCCCCCTCCCATATACTAATGTGCCACAAACAGGAAGTTAATATCACCAACCATTCACATTTTATTAAGGTGTTTCCATATAAATGGCCCACCCTGTGTTTGTAAAAGTTTTTGTAACACTGTGTGTATATTTTCCACCACAGTAGAGTTGGCTGCTGTTTGTTTTGGGAGTGGGTTTTGTGTGTATACCTTTGGAGTGAGGTAAGACATTGTCTTTTGTTCCCTTGTTGTTTGTCTCTGTAAATATCACATCTATAATATATTTTCTATTCATTATCCATTTTGTGTTTCCATTTGTGTCCTTTCCATACACATTTTTGTCCACATTCTCATCTCTGTTCCAGATATTCCTTTCCCATACATTAATCCTAACACACACCTCATTCTGTCACGGCTCAACCCTAGACTGCCTTCTTTAGAGCTTCCATTACTTTCAGATTTGCTTGAGAATCAAATGCATTCATGGCTATGTCCACTGTGTCCTCTCACAAAGCAAAACTGCTGTCTCTCTCTGCAGGTAGTGCTCAAAGTGCAGATAACAAAACACTAACTCTCTCAAGCAGAATTATTAGATGCTGAGAGATTTTGAATATTATTCTCAAAATATTCTGACTTTATTTCTTGAAACATTCTGACTTTATTCTCAGATGACCATGGCCCACCCAGTCAGCCACTGTTAATTCACCGTGTGCAAGTTCACGCACGCAGACTCTCTGTCATTGGCTGTTAGGTGCATATTCCCATGAGTCTGACTCAAGCTGGAGGCACAAAAGTGAAAGTAAACCCTCCCCTGCCCCACTTTTACCTGGAATTTCATTATAACGATCACTAATATCAGTTTTTTACCAATTTTTGTGTCAGCAAATGTCATTTCTAGATCTAGAATACACAATACTGTGAAATGATTATTCACAATACTGTGAATGCTCATCACAGATGGTCCAAAGAAGAGCAGAACCATGCTGTGGACATTCTTTCAGACCCACAGTGTTGAGGAGTTTTCTCACAGTCCTTATTCTCCATTACTTTTCCCATTCATTAAGCAGGTGGATTATATTAAACCTGGTCTCATCGAACACGAATAACACTGAATGGCCATTTGAACCGAAAGAATACTGTCACAACATCTGCACCATTCACTTAGTTGTTTTTTTTTTTCCAAAATTAATCCTCAAATGTTATTAATATGTTACTGCAATAGAACAAAAAAAAAATGCTTGTTTTTTTTCCAGGAGACACAAATGCACACACGTGCTCCTTTCTCTCTCACACACACACACTTTATCTCATGCTTACCTTAGGGTTGGGGTGTCTGCTTATGATGAGGCTCACTGGACCGGGTCCACATTCACTCAGAATGGCATAGGCCTCGCTCAGAGCTGCATGCCGCAAGCTTACAGAATCTACCTCCAGCACCTGGTCCCCTCGGCTGAACACACACACACAGAGAGAGAGAGAGAGAGAGAGAGAGAGAGAGACAGAGAGAGAGAGAGAGAGAGAGAGAGAGAGAGAGAGAGAGAGACAGACAGAGAGAGAGAGACAGAGAGAGAGAGAGACAGACAGACAGAGAGAGAGAGACAGAGAGAGAGAGAGAGAGACAGACAGAGAGAGAGAGACAGAGAGAGAGAGAGAGAGACAGAGAGACACGTTTAGAGAGGCCACCCTCATAAGCCCAATCTTCCTTGCTGATAAAAAAAGGAAAAAAAAAGCTTAGGGCTCCACAGGTGCGCAAAGCGCCTGACATTGATAAAAGGAGCTTTCCAGGGTTTTAAAAATGCTCCTCGGACTGGTGCAGGAAAAAGAAATACAACTGAATGTGTATATTACAGTCTTATCGCCACCAAAGACAGCTGCAAACACTTTCACAGCAAGATACAACATTCAGAACCCCCAGTCTATCTTCTGCCATAAAGACCCCATTCACGGCCTTCTGGCATCCACTGCACATTCCTGGTAAGTGAAAAGCAAGCCTTTCAGATGTTTCATCTTGACATGCATGGGTGCGCTCATGCACTCTCACACACTCACGCACACTCACACTTGCATGCACACACACACACGCACCAATATAAAAGGGAAAAAAGTTCTATAATAGTCAAGAAATTCAATGTCTGTTTTGTCAACAAAATCTCGACACACAATACACACAAAGGTAAATATGGCATATATTAATGCTTATTTCATTCAAACAGACAGGAAACACAACATGGGTATGCCTCAGTGACACTCAGAGATCACTATTCTGCAGAGAACACACACCACTGACTGGTTCTCCCTTATGGGGACTCATTCCTGCCACTCCTTTCCTTCATTTAAAAGAAGTTCAGTTGATGGATCAAAATGAATCAGTGTCTGTTAGTTTGTGCAGAGCAGCACTATCATGTCCTAACACACTCAATCCATCAGCTAATTACAAACACTTAATAGATTATGCACTTAAGGTACTTAGTTTGTCATGTCCCAAGCCTTAGAGATAATAGTGTTAGTTTATTTGACAAAGCAGAGAAATGCCGTGAAATACAGCCGTCTCCTCAGGGACTCGGTTTAGAGACTAGAGCATGAATTATTTGTCTGAACTCACTGGGACCAGACCATTCTCACTGGATGTGCTCAGGCTCACACACCATTCATCACATATTTGTGGGGCTCAGGTTGCATCTGATCAGAATATTCATGATTTCGTTCGCCCAGTCCCCTTTGTTTTTTTTTTTGTTTTTTTTTTACCTCAGTTTTCTCCCTAATCTTTAGGCAAGGCCAATTGCACTCACAAATATATGACCCTTTCACACACGCGCAGTAATCCAGACATGTTCCAGAGAGTACCCAGAGGAACTGTACATGTGAACGCAAACATTGTCCCCAGACCTTACCCAGACCTTACACACTAATACACTAACACACACACACACACTAATACACAAGCACACAAACACACACACTAATACACACACACACACAAACTAACACACACTAATACACACACTAACACACACCCCTTCACACACAAACACACACACACAAACACAATAATACACTAACACACACACACTAATACACACACTAACACACACACACGCACACCCCTTCACACACAAACACAATAATACACTAACACACACTAATACACACACACACACACACTAACACACACACACACTAATACACACACACAAACACACTAATACACACACACAAACACACTAATACACACACACAAACACACTAACACACACACGCACACCCCTTCACACACAAACACACACACTAACACACACAAACACAATAATACACTAACACACACTTATACACACACACACACACAAACACAATAATACACTAACACACACTAATACACACACACACAATAATACACTATCACACACTAATATACACACACACACACACTAACACACACAAACACAATAATACACTAACACACACTAATACACACACACAAACACACACACACAATAATACACTAACACACACACTAATACACACACAAACAAACAAACACACACACAAACAAACACACACACACTAACACACAATAATACACACAAACACACACACACTAACACACAATAATACACACAAACACTAACACACACACTAACACTAGTGCACTAGGGGCTGCATACACACACCCAGAGTGGTGGCAGCCATTCCAAACCCCCGGGAAGCGTTTGGGGATTCAGTACCTTGCTGAATGCTGAATTTTGCATATGACTCTTTATATATGTTCTCTATGAACAAGGTCTTTTCACTGTCCCCAGTTGGTGTTTGGTTTTGGTTCAGATCCCAACAGTCTTTGGTTGTATGAAGATCAATTTGGGGCAAACCTGAGCTCATATTAACGCTGGAGACTAGTCCGCATGTGTGGACCAGTCAGAGGACAGCTGTGAGCTGCCAGTATACGCTGAGGAGGCGCAACAGATGCTAGTGAATTTATTTTGTGAGTAAAAACACACCTGAGTCTGCCGTCCATCTTGGCCACGGATCCTGGAGCCAGGCTGTGAATGTAGATCCCAGGAGCACTGTTCTCCAGGGTTAAACAGCAGGCACCAATCCCCAGCCCCACACCAGGTTCTAACACACAGACAGAGAGACATACACACAGACTGACACAGCTTCCAGCCTCAGGTTTCTTAAATCAATGCAGCACAGACATTATAAACATTTTAGCTGTGATGTGTAAACTAGGGTTGGGTGGTATAACGGTAACACCCTATATAATGCGGTATTTCAAAATTAGGATGTGTGGGTTACAAATTTCTGTTGTGTCTGACTAACTTAAGTACAAGGACAAAAAGTTCATTTACGTGCATTTGAGGGAGCCACAGGGAGGGGGCGCTGTGTGAGCTCAATGACTAGTGATGTTACATTCTGAAAACGGGTGCGGGGGAAAAACACAAGCCCCGTAACCCACTGCAGTTGTGAATTTAGCACCGAGTTTGGGTTGAAAGAGAGTTTTCTCTCTAAATACAGAAGGTCCTCGGGTTACGTCAGTCACGAGTTACGATGTTTCATGGTTACGACACATCTCCCATTTACTGTATGAAGCCTTGTTTCGACTTAAGTGGTTTTGTGTCGTAAACGTCATAACGTGAACTTCATGTTTGGTGTGCGCGGCGGAGGAATACACGGTTACGCGGCTCGGGACCGAGGAGGATAGGTGTTAGGATAGAATAAGTGCTTACAGTATGTTATTTACGTACAGTATGTACGTATATTCCGACTTTACAACGCGACGTAGGAACGGATCAACGTCGTAAGTCGAGGACCCACTGTATACATTTTGAGCCTCAGTTCACTGGAAAACAATCTGCTGTGGTGTGCTATACCACAAGTGCCTTATAGCTGTGATTCTAATAAGTGTAACTTTTCTGTTCCTCCAGCACTAGTCAGTGAAATTAGCCCTCTCTCAGAAACAGGTTTTTATGATCAACACGTCTGTCGGTGTGGACTCTCAGGCGTACTGAGCTGACATGCACAGCGCCAACACTACGAAAATACTTCACTAGATTTGTGCCCCATGTGGAAGCAAATCTGTCTCATCAGACTTTGAAATATTACCACTTTTGAATTTGTAGCACTGAATTTGTTTTGCTTTGCAATTAAGCATCTGAATATAATTGCTCTTGAATTCGACTCGTGAATTTTCACTGTTATCATTCAAGGTTAATAAATTCAGATAAAAAATTCAAGCTCAAAAAATTCAAACAATATATTTTGAAGTTCGACGAAATTCGGTAGACGACATTCAGACACCAAAATAAGAGTTACAAAAGATTCAGAGTCACATCCGGGACACCAAGGATGAGCAATCGATTCATTTGGATTTTCTCTTTCACCTTAAAGTGCAGTAGTTCCATTCTGTCGCTGCTAGATGGTGAAATACGTGGAAAACTACACGTTTGGCTTCCTTCCACGGATATTATCTCTTTATTTTCAAAGTGAAAATGTGATATGACATAGGGCCATTACAAAAAATTTCCACAGTAAAATTTCTTCATCTTCAGGACATCAATAGTCTGTTATATTGTGTCTTTAGTGAGACTTTCAGATTTTTGAGACACTGAAAATAAAGAGATAATATCCGCGGAAGGAAGCTAAACGTGAAGTTTTTCCACGGTGTGGAAGTTGTGTTCGTATTTCGATTATATTCAGATGCATAATTTCAGTGCAAAAAAAATTGCTACAAATTCAAAAGTGGTAATATTTCAAAGTCTGATGAGACAGAATTGCTTCCATACCCCCACCCCCACCCTACAGTGATACTGTGTATACCATGCTAATATATTGTGACGGTGTGAAAAATGTGGATACTGCCCATCCCTCGTCAAACAACACAAGCATTGCAGGTAAGACTTCAACTCTCTGAACTTTTGACTTTCAAAAGTCACAATTTGAAAACATGAGTGAGTTCACATACACATTATGTCCAATAAGTTCGCACAGGAGCCAAACTAACCAGTGCCCAAAGCATAGCACGAGGGGTGTAAAGCTCCCACAGCAGTAGAAATGCATTCACTGATGCGAGACAGCTCCAGCCAATACATGTGGGATGAGTTTTAGTGGCGTTTGTGATTCAGAACTGATCACCCAACATGAACTCACTGATGTTTATATGAGAGGATGCTGTCAAATCTTCACAGAAATGTCCCAAACACCTATTGTAGAAGCTGCTACAGCAGCAAAGGAGATCAAACTGCATGAAAATATCAGAATAAACAAGTTTTCACAAACTTCTGGACACGCACTGCATAAGTTTGTAATCACCCAGTCCTAATCTTCCAAGGTATGCTGTAAAGGAGACATTTTTTCACCTTTTAACCCAGTATAACAGCTACCTTTATTGAGTGTGACCTCCATAATAATGCGGTCCTTGGGGCCAGGTCCCCTGCGGGAGTCTCCCTCCTCAAAGCCAGGCGGTATGGGGGTCCCTCCGCTAGTGTTGGAGTTGGGTGAACTGGATCGGCTGAGCAGGGTGGGAGTCGGACAGGGGGTCAGGCTGGGACTCCGCAGACGAGTACGGACAGTTAAGGTAACCACACCCTTTTTCAGTTGCTGTATGAGGAGAAAGCATATGGAATGGTCAGTTAACTCTACTTTAATTCTTCATAATCACTGCTTTTAACTCCAAAATGCTTACTTCAGAGAACTAGGGACAAATAAGTATTTATAAACTAAGCAATTCAGGACCGTCTCTATTTGTCCATTCAACACAAAACCTTGATGCAGTGGAAATGGCACATGGTTAAATTACATCAAATAATGAAGAACAACATGAATGAAGTTTTTTTTTTAAAAACAGTACAGCGATCTGCTTTTAGTGAAAAAGCCTAAAAATAATGTTTTTGAGAGTTAGAAACCCCGAAGAAACCCCACAGACAACAGAGCTTTAATACTCCATCTATGCCACAGAAAATATTCTCCAATACACCCTGGAGGGGGCACCAGTCCTTCACAGCGCAACACACACACACTCACACCTATGGACACCTTTGAGTCGCCAATCCACCTACGAACATGTGTTTTTAGACTGTGGGAGGAAACCGGAGCACCCGGAGGAAACCTACACGGACACAGGGAGAACACACCACACTCCTCACAGACAGTCACCCGGAGGAAACCCATATAGACACAGGGAGAACACACCACACTCCTCACAGACAGTCACCCAGAGGAAACCCACGCAGACACAGAGAGAACACACCACACTCCTCACAGACAGTCACCCGGAGGAAACCCACACAGACACAGGGAGAACACACCACACTCCTCACAGACAGTCACCCGGAGGAAACCCACGCAGACACAGGGAGAACACACCACACTCCTCACAGACAGTCACCCGGAGGAAACCCACGCAGACACAGGGAGAACACACCACACTCCTCACAGACAGTCACCCGGAGGAAACCCACGCAGACACAGGGAGGACACACCACACTCTTCACAGACAGTCACTCGGAGCGTGAATCGAACCCACAACCTCTAGGTCCCTGGAACTGTGCGATTGCGACACTAACCGGCAGCACCACCGTGCCGCCCACTTTTTATATTATTTATTTTAAAATATAATCACAAAAATAAAGATAAAATGTTAGTGTTTGGGAGGGAGCCACCGTGCCGCCCCAAAATGATTAATTATTTTTAAAAACTACAGTTTGACTGGCCATTAGTTAACGGACTTCATATAAATGTGGACCACTAGACAATGAGCGGAAAATTAATCATGTACTAATTTAAAAAACGAATAATAATAATAAAATAAAACATTGCATTAATTTTATCAACTGCTTAACGACATCTGAAAATAATTTCACTCTCAAAAAGTTGGAAGTGGATTTGTTCCCATTTTTCAAATCATTCTGTGAAAAATATGTTCAGTTTTTTGTTTTCATTCCTGTTTATAATTTTTGGCTGAAATGACACACACCACAAGAATGAAACACCCACTGCTAATCTGCTAAACATTTCGGGAACATTCACAGAATTCCTCAGATTTTTTAAGAGCTCCTGCCAGTTTGGAGTTCGTGACTTCTGAACCTCAGCTGACCTGGCCACAGGATTAACGTCAAGGATATGGACGTGACCATAATTCCCTTTGTGGGTCTCCTGTGTGACTGCAGCTGTCAGGAAAGATGACACAGTGCTTTACCTTAAAAGTCTGAATGGCCTGCTGATGTGTGAGGCCTTGAAGAGACTCTCCATTCACGTCCAGAATCTCATCCCCTGAAAACAAAAGAATGAGGGAGACAAGCGACAGAGGAGGTCAGTAGATGACCAAATTCAGCCCACAGGGCTAAAACGTGTAGACACCCACATGTTGTTTTTTATGAATGGGTATTAATAGGGAGTTTGTCCCTCTTGGCATGAGGATTTGATTGCATACAAAGGTTTAAACATGACTGAGGTCACCCAGTCTAACAGTCCTGAGAATTATGCTTCCACTGCTAGAATTTCATGAGCTCTAGACTACACCTGGCATTGGACATGGTGACCTCAAGCTCATGTACAGCTGCTCTCGAGTGCCCAATTTTACTGGCTATGTTTTCTATTGAGAGTGTATAACTATGTGCAGGGGCCAGCAATCTGCACACAACGGTTGTCAGAAGGATGGCATAACCTTTACCTTATACTGAGCTTCTTTACATTTTTAACAATGCCCAATTATTCACAAGAATGATCCTTTAAATATGCATCCCCTGTAAGATTGTTGCAGCATCGCTCCAGAAGAGCCCTTTATCTGAGTCTGCACTAATCTAGTGGGCCACAAATCCAGCAGCACTTACCCTCTTTGAGTCTTCCATCTGCTGCTGCAGCTCCATTGGGGAAAATGGTTTTGACGAATATCCCCATCCTCCCTCGAGCCGAATCCTGGCCTCCAACAATGCTGAACCCCAGCCCCTAGACGTGAAGCAAAAAAAAGACCAAAGGACTGAATACTGCTCAGTGTGAGAGCCTGGCTTTACCCTATTAGTACCCCCCCCCCCCCAAAGCGCTAGTTTCTCAACAATGAGCCATTTGACATCAAACCATATTAAATGAGATACTAAATGAAAATACCACAAAGACCCAACCATACCTCAAGCATCTGTTAATGAAACGAATCATGACTCTTGTACGATTTATGACTGGGATAAGGTACAAGGCACATTAGGTCTGTCTGTTGTGATTAGGAAGCACAGAGAGGGCTAGCGGTGGCTGTGTCTATTGTCCGGAGAGTCCACTCACCTTCCCCTGTCCTTTCATCAGGACAATGTTGGAGATAATAGACGGTTGAGCCAGTCGCCATGGAGACTCCACTTGAACGGTACTTAGGGAACGCGCCGACTTCTTCACGATTTGATATTCCTGGAGAGGATGACAAAAGGGAGCATGTCATTTGAATAAAGCTTGACACTACACCAGGCATCCTTCTTTTCTTCAGGGCAGGAAGTGAAGCCAAACAAACAAGCCGTGGTTATTTACTGTCTAATTCGTTTTGACAATAAGAAAGCTTGAAGCCTTACAGAATTATGGTGGGAAACCTCACATATAACGCCAACTCTCACTTGACAGCCAATAAATAACGTCAGCCTCTGACGAAGTATGAAGGGAAGACAATGCATTTTCGTGGCTCTGAGACACTTTCAGGATATAGACATGGCTCAGACAAAATGTATTCATCTAATAACAAATCCAATATCATATCTGTCACTAAAACAAGGTGAAACCTGGTCACACGGCTAAGTAAAGGTTAATCTAAGGTCAGTTCCCACCTTCTCAAACATTTCAATCTCTCAATTAGCTCTTGATAAATGCAGCAATTAGTGGATCCATGGGGATCTCACGTTCTGCGTTAAAGAAAGAGACCGGTCGATAAGATTGGCCTTTGATGGGCCACTGCCAGATAATTAGACATCAAAGAACGCTCTGTGTGTTTCTGTATCACCAGCAGTGACACAAATGCTCAGAGGAAGGCTTTAAAACACGGAAGGGTGAGAAGGCTGCATGGGACAGGCATCAAAGGGTTAGTTCTTAATGACAAACAGGGCTGTAGAGTGTGAATAGTAATGCAGACATTCATCTCAGAGTAACACTATGGAAGGTGTCCTTACACAAGACTACACTAGTCCCACATAAGCCTTTCATGAAAAGTGATGTTGTGCTAAAATTGGGTTGGACAATAATTCATTCATTATCTGTAACCCTTATCCAGTTCAGGGTCGCGAGCCTACCTGGAATCATTGGGCGAATGAATACACCCTGGAGGGGGCGCCAGTCCTTCACAGGGCAACACAGACACACACATTCACTCACACACTCACACCTACGGACACTTTTTGAGTCACCAATCCACCTACCAACGTGTGTTTTTGGACCGTGGGAGGAGAGAGAACACACCACACTCCTCACAGACAGTCACCCGGAGGAAACCCACGCAGACACAGGGAGAAGAGACCACACTCCTCACAGACAGTCACCTGGAGGAAACCCACGCAGACACAGGGAGAACACACCACACTCCTCACAGACAGTCACCCGGAGCGGGAATCGAACCCAAAACCTCCAGGTCCCTGGAGCTGTGTGACTGTGACACTACCTGCTGCGCCACCGTGCTGCTCTTGGACAATAATTCAATATCAATTTATACAACAGTTAGTTCCGGCCACGCCCTCCGACTGGTTGAGAAGTGTTCTAAAGCATGCTTTATTTCACAATAATAGCATGGGTTTTTCACAAACCCTGTATCAGTCCTCTGAACATTAGCTTCAGTTCACCTCCAGAACACTAACACTAATATCAGATAAAAATCAGGTAGTTTACTCGGCAGATTAATGATACTGTAGTGGGGAGCTGAGGCTGATCCAGTCCGGGCAGTGAGTGCAGTGAAGTAGAGTTCATTTCTGTGAAGTAGCAACAAGCTACTAGAGGAACTATAATTTGGCAGAAGGATTTACTAATTTCCTAAACATTTTTGACACCACTTATCTTTCACGATTTATTACAGGAACTGTTGTATAACAGCAATAGAACACTTGAGGTCATGTGTCATCATGAAATAACAGCACGGCTGAGATGGACTACAGCATGAGCCTCATCACAGCCGTGCTGTTATTTCATGGTAACACACTCCCTCCCATGCTCTATTGCTTAAATATATCACAATATAAAATGTTTCTATAACAGTGATATGATTTTTAAACACATTATCAATATTTCAGTATACATTATTTACAGTATCTGTCAATGACTGAGGGTCATTTGTCATTATTGACAAAGGGGCGGCACGGTGGCGCAGCAGGTTAGTGTCGCAGTCACACAGCTCCAGGGGCCTGGAGGTTGTGGGATCGATTCCTGCTCCGGGTGACTGTCTGTGAGGAGTGTGGTGTGTTCTCCCTGTGTCTGTGTGGGTTTCCTCTGGGTGACTGTCTGTGAGGAGTGTGGTGTGTTCTCTCTGTGTCTGTGTGGGTTTCCGACGGGTGACTGTGTCTGCATGGGTTTCCTCCGGGTGACTGTCTCTGAGGAGTGTGGTGTGTTCTCCCTGTGTCTGCGTGGGTTTCCTCCGGGTGACTGTCTGTGAGGAGTGTGGTGTGTTCTCTCTGTGTCTGCGTGGGTTTCCTCCGGGTGCTCCATTTTCCTCCCACAGTCCAAAAACACACGTTGGTAGGTGGATTGGCGACTCAAAAGTGTCCGTAGGTGTGAGTGTGTGAGTGAATGTGTGAGTGTGTGTCTGTGTTGCCCTGTGAAGGACTGGCGCCCCCTCCAGGGTGTATTCCCTCCTTGCGCCCAATGATTCCAGGTAGGCTCTGGACCCACCGCGACCCTGAACTGGATAAGCGCTTACAGATAATGAATGAATGAATGAATATTGACAAAGCCAATATTGCTACTGTGGCTTTTTTTATTGTTCATATCGATATCAGAATTATATCCTATAGACTAAAATTAAGAAATATACTGTGGTATAAATGTTGGCTGTATCATCCAGCTCTATGTTAAAAAAAGTCTAAGTAAAGATTTATAGAGGCTTTTTTTTAAATGTCACTGTAGATTTATAAAGGCTGTTTTTAAATGAAATAATAATAATTGGGGCCTTAATTTACTAGTTATGACAAACTACCAACAAATATTGACCAGAAAACTGCATACACATATAATTTCTCTTCAAGGTCTGGTTCATACAAAGAAGATAAAAACAAGTCCAACTAACGTTCCAAACACTTCCTCACCGTGATCATTCCTCAGAAAAAAAGTATCATATTTAAATCATATGCCAACACGACCTACAGCAAATGTTACCCATTTTTAATCATTCTGCTCATATTTGTTTTGAAAAATTACTAATTTAGAAGAGGAACCTGAGGATGAAACCGACCTGTCTGACTCCCACCGTGTCCAGCTGCTGTGGGAGGGAGTGTTTGCGCCCGCCACGTGATGGCTTCTCCACTACTTCAGTTCCTGATTCACCGTTTTCAACTATCAGCTCATCGTCTTCTCCAACAGACTCGAGACGGGAACCACCACCTGTAAATGACAAGGTTACAACAAATAAATGCATGAGGAACACTGCGTAAGCTGTAGAAAACGTGACAAATAACGGTGATAAATTATTTCTAAAGACCTATTGTTTATAAAATGAATACGTTAATACAGTTCCAAGGACGTGTTTTAAAAACTCCAGATGGTTTAAAACATCTGGATCTGAGGCGTGATTCTCTCTCACGAGGGCAAGGAAAAATTCTGAGTGGTTTGATCCTTGTGGCATTTTGACCAAAGCATGCCAAATATGTCTCATTACGAACCTTGACACTGTGTTCACTTTTAGTTCATAATCATTTAGTCCTCTGTATTTCTATTTAAAAACACACTGCAACATAATTAATCACAAAAACACTAAACCTATTCATCTTTAATTGTCATGCTCTGATTCACTGGTTAATTCATGACTGGAGAAGTCAAGGCCTCATCTGAACTACAGGGAAGAATCCATCCACTCTGTACCCAATACAAATTCTCCATGCTCTGTTTGTGCTTTGACTTGATATAAGATGACACCCTGGTGTTGCCTGACCTTGGGATCTGCTGCGAAACTTCATAGGCGTGGGGCTGCGGCAGCATCCTTTGGGTCCCTCCATTCGGCCACGCTCATCCAGCTTATCCAGCTCTGTGAACTGATAGAGGATAGAGGGCAGAGGATAGAAGGAATTAGTGACACTGCAGTGAACCATCCCTTTGAGCCAAGAACGGCAGAGAAAAGCCTTTGCATCATTCAGAAAAAAAAGGGGGAAATCTTCTATGCATGAGGTGCATTCTTAGACCATAAAAGTCGAAAGGTTTGCTTGCCCTTAGTTGGCTCTCTGAATGTTTGCAGTGTATTTCAAGAATGTAGCACACACTCCTGATGGTGAACTTTGTGTCTCTACAGACGTGGGGGGGGTAAACACCCCTGGCCAGCCGCTTACAGAGAGAGTGTGGAAATGTCCATGCCTTGGAAGGTTGTTCAAATAAACCTGCACAGCAGTGAAGTAAACACAAAGAACTGTGGAATCTCAATTGTGTGCATATGGTTTAAATGATCTCGTCAGAATAAGAGTCTAATGAATGAACGCCCAATGCCAGTGTGTGGGCCAGAGGTACATAGCTCCCCAGCACAGGGCTTTAGAGCAGTGTAACTACTCTCTGGAGTGATGGAGCCCAATCCTATATTTACTTGCTGAGCAGTACCGGACCTCACTATGGCTCTGAATTAATTCTCAGAATTCAAAGGTTGCAACATCTAGTCTAAAGCCTTAGGAGAGTAGGAGCTATAATAGGAGAAAACATATTTATTCACACACATGTTAAGAGAAGGCTGCACGATGGCGCAGCAGGTTAGTGTCGCAGTCACACAGAGACCTGGAGGTTGTGGGTTCGATTCCTGCTCCTGGTGACTGTCTGTGAGGAGTGTGGTGTGTTCTCCCTGTATCTGCGTGGGTTTCCTCCGGGTGACTGTCTGTGAGGAGTGTGGTGTGTTCTCCCTGAGTCTGTGTGGGTTTCCTCCGGGTGACTGTCTGTGAGGAGTGTGATGTGTTCTCCCTGTCCCTGCGTGGGCTTCCTCCGGGTGACTGTCTGTGAGGAGTGTGGTGTGTTCTCTCTGTGTCTGCGTGGGTTTCCTCCGGGTGACTGTCTGTGAGGAGTGTGGTGTGTTCTCTCTGTGTCTGCGTGGGTTTCCTCCGGGTGACTGTCTGTGAGGAGTTTGGTGTGTTCTCCCTGTGTCTGCGTGGGTTTCCTCCGGGTGACTGTCTCTGAGGAGTGTGGTGTGTTCTCTCTTTGTCTGCGTGGGTTTCCTCCGGGTGACTGTCTGTGAGGAGTGTGGTGTGTTCTCCCTGTGTCTGCGTGGGTTTCCTCTGGGTGCTCCGGTTTCCTCCCACAGTCCAAAACCACACGTTGGTAGGTGGATTGGCGACACCAAAGTATCCATAGGTGTATGTGTGTGAGTGAATGTGTGACTGTGTGTGTTGCCCTGTGAAGGACTGGCGCCCCCTCCAGGGTGTATTCCCGCATTGCGCCCAATGATTCCAGGTAGGCTCTGGACCCACTGGATAAACGGTTACAGACAATGAATGAATGAATGTTAACAGAATAAACACGGGATAAGCAGGTGCCTACACACTTTAGCTTGGACTTGTGGAGGTGATGTGTCCATATAGTCTCAAATGTTTCTGCATTTCGTTCCAGATGTGATTTCATATTTTGCTGTACGTTTCATCTGAACAGTTAAAAGATGGCAATGATTTTTATGCCTGCTTTATTTTAGCAGAGGGGACATGAAGTTATATAATAAAAAAATACTCTTGTTGACACAGCTTGGACATATTAAGCAGTTCTGGAAGAGGCTGTGAATTTCACGCGAGCAACAGAGACCACACAAGACCACACAGGAGCTCCAAGCGCAGTGAGTCTGTTTGTCTAGTACGGCAAATGATTTCCAGAGGAATTCAAAGAATCCCTTACTTTACAGTGGAAGAATTTCACATGCGATACACGTTCAAACTTCACGTAATACAGAGTTATACAGTCTTCCAGAAACTTCTCAAAACTTGCACTGCAAAACAATTATATCTTAAGAAGTGAAATCATCTCATTCTCATATATGTATTATGACAATGTTGTAAATACACTTTTTTTGTTTTTATAGTTTTTGGATGATTTAAAGTAATAGAGTTTCTTATTGCATTGGCAGATGATAAAGTGTTTACTATTTTAATAAATGTTTAAAACAGACCCGTTTTTTTCTATAAAATCACTTAACTCAAGTAGAACTGTCTGAAAATATGTTTGATAATGTTATAAAATTCATATTCACACTCTCACAATGAGAAATATTAGAAACATTGACTAGATTTAAAATGTTTTTAATTGGATATTTAATTTATTTAAGAGGCGGCACGGTGACGAAGTAAGGTAGTGTCTCTGTCACAGCTCCAGGGACCTGGAGGTTGTGGGTTCGAATCCCGCTCCGGGTGACTGTCTGTGAGGAGTGTGGTGTGTTCTCCCTGTGTCTGCGTGGGTTTCCTCTGGGTGACTGTCTGTGAGGAGTGTGGTGTGTTCTCCCTGTGTCTGCGTGGGTTTCCTCCGGCTGACTGTCTGTGAGGAGTGTGGTGTGTTCTCCCTGTGTCTGCGTGGGTTTCCTCCAGGTCACTGTCTGTGAGGATTGTGGTGTGTTCTCCCTGTGTCCGTGTGGGTTTCCTCCGGGCGACTGTCTGTGAGAAGTGTGGTGTGTTCTCCCTGTGTCTGCGTGGGATTCCTCCAGGTGATTGTCTGTGAGGATTGTGGTGTGTTCTCCCTGTGTCTAGTGGGTTTCCTCCGGGTGATTGTCTGTGAGGATTGTGGCGTGTTCTCCCTGTGTCTGCGTGGGTTTCCTCTGGGTGACTGTCTGTGAGGAGTGTGGTATGTTCTCCCTGTGTCCGCGTGGGTTTCCTCCGGGTGCTCCGGTTTCCTCCCACAGTCCAAAAACACACGTTGGTAGGTGGATTGGCGACTCAAAAGTGTCAGTAGATGTGAGTGTGTTTCCCTGTGAAGGACTGGCACCCCTCCAGGGTGTATTCCCGCCCTGTGCCCAATGATTCCGGGTAGGCTCTGGACCCACCGCAAACCTGAACTGGATAAGCGGTTACAGACAATGAATGAATTAATTAATTTATTTAGGAGAGGGACCAAACAAAGTCATGTAGGAAGTCAGGAGTTCTTGGTATTTGTTTGGTAGTTTTTGATGTATGTTTATCTGGCTGCTAGTACATGAGTAAGACCAGAGGGATGAACTGTTAGGAGTGGCTTGTTTGGGTCGACAGTCGAAACGTATATATAAAAATCCCCACAACGAACCACTTGAGCACTGTCTATTTGTTTTGTCAGTTGCAGGTAAACATCCAAACATCATGCGTAAATTTTTGGCTCCATTATCTGGATCATAACAGATGAGTTATGCCTCGTAACAATGAGCTAGCGGCCCGTGTCCTTAACATGTTTAAACAGTGACACGTGGGAAAAGGCTGCCGCCTCACGATTCAGAGAAGAGGCTCTCGTTTTTCGGATTTTATTCGGGCGATCAGGGAGTTGTCGGTTGCTGGAGATATGAGCCTGTCTCCTGCATGAGCGCTCTACAGCAGCTCTGTCTCAGACAGACTCGTGGGTTTTGATGAAACCTCACACACCTCCACGCCTCGCAGGACTCACAGAATGTGACAGTCACAACTCTGCACTGCCTCCAAACCTCTCTCTCTCTCTGCTTGTTTTTTTCTTTTTGTTCTTCCCTTCTTCCCTCCCTCACACGGTAGTACACCTGCTGGTTACAAAGAAACCTGACAAGGACACAAACTCAGACACTCATCAATGCCAATAAACCTACAATTGATCAAAAGACAATCCACAGGCGCAAAAAGTTTTCAAAATTGCCAAATCTGCTCCTGAAATCGTTATCATTTTACTTATATAGCGTCTTTCTATCTTGGGTATCTACCCAATGATGCTTTATGATCAGCACTGTTCAGACCTCTCCATTCCATTCAACACTCAATCCACACACACACTGGCGAGAAGCGGCAGCCAAACGCTCACAGTGTACTCTCAACCGGGAATGACCGTCCACCTGGAGCACTGCATGGCGCACTAGGGCCTCACCCAGGACAGAGCGCCAATCCATATCTGTGCTCACACACATTCACTCATACATACAGATATTCATTCACATACACACTCATTTACTCACACACCAAGACAGTTATTAGGACAGGACAGGACAGGACAGAAGCATATTCACCAAACCTCCATGTTTTTTTGAACTGTGGGAGGAAACCCACGCAGACACAGGGAGAACATGGAAACTCCACCCAGATAGGACTTGAACCCAAGATCCCAGCTCTGAGAGGCGAACGTGCTCAGCACCAAACCACCGTGCCGCCCCAATCCCACATCTATTACATATTAAGGCCAATCTAAATAATTTGCCCATCTTTTTGGTTCTAATTACTCCATACTAAAGGACAGTGCTTGGACCCCAATAATTGCCACTTGTGATATAATTTATTTAGGCAAGATTTTTACATCTACATTTACTGCATTTGGCAGGCGTTCTAATCCAGAGTGACTCTCAAAAGTGCTTAGTGAGTAATTAAATACTATTTCTGACCACCTAAAAATGGGCCATTACCAGAGTGAGAGGATCGCAAGCAGTTCTTCTGTTGAGACTCTACACTTTCCTGTTTTCTACCAGTCAGAAGTACACCAGAAGTCTGGTGTAACAGGCTTAAGTCAAGTATAATTGCTCCAATTCACGACTGAAGGCAGCAGGAGCTCGGGAATGCTAATGTAATTTGATGGTGGGAAAGGAGAGCGCATTTTTTTTAATTTTTTTATTCCACTGCAAGCAAGAATGCACAGTGAGAAACTGTTGGAAGTGGCTGGTAGTGATGGTGGTTAGAGAAAAGGGTGGGGGGAGATGGTGACCCATTTTATTCTACACCAAAGAGACTCTGAAACACAGCACTGTTGACATTCCTTTCTCAAATTCGAGAAACCAACTACAGCTACTTACCACTAATTTTTGAGTGTTCACTATTCAGCTGCGTCACTGCCGATCATCAACCGAGAACAACTCCATCAAGCCATGGCTCGGTTAAACTCTAACAGCATCTGACAGCACTCAGCTGATGCGTCTCTGCTTGCTCAAAGCAAATGAATTATTTCTTATCTGCGATGCATCTGAGCAAATGCTTTGGCTTTGAATGTTCAGTAAACGGCGGCGAAAAAATACATTGCAGAAAAACAACAAAATAAACCGCAAGAACAGGAACGAGCCCCCAGGACACAGATGAAAAAGAGGCAAACCGATAAACAGAAAACTTCACTGGCCTATTTAGAACGACCGCCTGTGCCTCAGCAACAACATGCTGAGGAGGATGAAAGTGTAGATGAATAATGGAAGTCTTTATTCTTGGCAGATACAAGCAATATAGGATATTTTCCATTTATGTTAGAAAGCACCATCCATTAGCTATGACAGATCTTTCCACAGCCCTCATCTATTCCAAGTAATCCAGATCACATACTTACTCAAAAACATCGTTTTTTTGGGGAAGTGACTATCTCCATTTCTGTAGACTATATCATTTGAATACAGCACCTATCCTTCACACTGTGTGAAGATTTCATGATGAATGGACCAATAGACATGCTCCATAATCAAATCTTTATATAACTGACCTCCACTGAAGGTAAAGAAGGTCTTTCCTGCACCTGTAGAGTCAATATTTTGAATAAACAGGTTTTTCTTTGGACAGCTGTGGGAGGAAACTAAGACCCTGGAGGAAACCCACGCAGACACGGGGAGAACATGGAAACTCCACCCAGATAGAACCCAGCTCTGAGAGGCGAACCTGCTCAGCACCAAACCACCGTGCCGCCCCAATCCCACATCTATTACATATAGATCTAAGCTAATCTAAATAATTTGCCCATCTTTTTGGTTCTAATTACTCCATAATAAAGGACAGTGCTTGGACCCCAATAATTGCCACTTGTGATAAAATTTATTTAGGCAAGATTTTTACATTTTACTGCATTTGGAAGGCGTTCTTATCCAGATCGACTCTCAAAAGTGCTTATGTGCAGCGACGATATAAAAATAACCCAGTAACACATTTATTCACCACCACCCCCTCTCCACACTTACACATGCCATATGTCAATGTCAGACCGTGTGATCGAACATTAAGAGGAACATATGTGTATCCACTAATACCAGTGTTTAACTTTGAATAATGCTTGTACAATCTCCAACAGAATGAGAAGCAAAGGAGTGATTGCGCTCAACACAATACCTTTGGGATGAGTTGGTGTGATGTTAGTAAACTAGAACTAACTATCCAATCAGTACCTGACACCTGATCATTATCCAATACCAGTACCTGACCTCACCTTTGGCTAAATGTCATCGAATTGTCACAGCAATGTTCCAATAACAAGTGCTGAACCTTCTCCGAAATTTAGAGGTTGTGCCTAGAGTAGAGAAAAGTACAAACCTGCTACAATCTTGAGAAGAATGATCAGGAAAACCGTACAAACAAATTTATGACCATTTTGCATATATCTATTTAATTATTTGAATGTAAATAATTGGAGGCTGACTACTGAAGAAGTATCTGTCAGTGATTAAACGTCTACATAAAGAATCCCACAGAGACAACACAAACATCTGCACCAATTCTATGACTTAATTCTGTATTATGCTTCATTTTTGTTTTCTAAGTAGCAACATCTCAATTCAATTGAATTTTGGAGCCTAACCTATTTGTACGAAACAGGATGTGAGACGGTCTTCAACTGAGTCGTTTCCACTAAGCTGTAAATGTCATTTGTAAGTAAGAGGCAGAGTAAAGGGAGGATGGGCGATATGAAAGCGAGAGATAGCGAGGGTGATAAAGCGACTGGTGTACTTACAGAGTCCTGGGTGGGCAGAGAGAGGCTGCTGCCCCTCACGTCCTCTACATCCGGCTCCATGTTCTCCTTCTCCTCCCCAGGGGAGGGCAGGGCATCCTGGTCCGAGCATGTGCTCACCAAGTCTGGCAGGCTGGTGGATGGGTACTTGTGGAAATCCACCTCAGATTCGTCCTGGCACAGTGAAGAACACACCAAGCCGGGAGGAAATAAACAGAGTGAGTGAGCGCCGTTTAAAAGGAGCCTGCGTTTATTTTTAACTTTATCTAAGAAAGCCACACGGCGAGCGCATTAAGGTTTCCCCCTCTTCAATTTTTCAGAGGCCTCACAGGCTTATGCTCGGCAGCAGGACACTTGGATTGCAGGGGAACAAATATTTAATGGGCAAAACTCCTTAAAAATAACAGACAGTGGATTGTGGATTGAAGCTGGGAACATACAGCTGGAAAAATGGCTTGGTGCTTGGTGTCCTATAGATAAATAGTCACAGTTTAATTAGTATGTTTTTCCATACCCTGCTAGCCACCACCAGCTGGACCAGACCCGCAGTAGAACGGAGGACCGCCACAGCCTCCTGATGAGAGAGACCCACCAGTGAGTGGCCGTTTATCATCAGCAGCTCATCACCTGCCTTCAGTCGTCCATCCCTTTGGAAAGAAAGGCAATAAAACATCTGATGTATAAAGAGAAAAGTCCTGAACACCACTCTGCGTTTTTATCTCCAATTTTCTCCTCAAATTTGTTCATTCCCAATTCTACCCATTAGCCATAAATGATGCCAATAAACTGGGAGTGTGAAGGCACCTCCTTATTTTAGTACTGCTGCTCACACAGCTCCATTAGAGGGGTCAACATGACTTAAGTGGACCCTCCAGATGTTTGATGCAAGCTAAGAGACATCCGCACTGGCTAGTAACACTCTGGGGTCAAAGGAGCCCCTGCTCTGTTTAGTAAATTGTGAAAAAAGAATTGTGTAAGCTTTTACACGGCTATAAACATCAGTATTCCAGGCTTTTAAAATTCTATGGTAGCTGACAGCTTGTTAACAAGTTAACAGTGTGTTACTTACTGAAATTAAACTAGTAAAAGATGAGTGGAGAACTGAGAATGCAATGTAAACTCCCACAATGAAACACTATACCAGACGTACACAACCTTTATGTCATTCATTCATTCATCATCTGTAAGCACTTATCCAGTTCAGGGTCACGGTGGGTCCAAAGCCTACCTGGAGTCATTGGGCGCAAGGCAGGAATACACCCTGGAGGGGGTGCCAGTCCTTCACAGGGTGACACACATTCACTCACACACTCACACCTACGGACAATTTTGAGTCGCCAATCCACCAACCAACATGTGTTTTTGGAGCGCGGGAGGAATCCGGAGCACCCGGAGGAAACCCACACAGACGCAGGGAGAACACACCACACTCCTCACAGACAGTCACCCAGAGGAAACCCACGCAGACACAGGGAGAACACACCACACTCCTCACAGACAGTCACCTGGAGGAAACCCACGCAAACCTTCACTGGAACAGACATCACGGACTGTTACAAGAAGATGTATGCCCTTGAACAAGCTCAGATTTAAACAGCAGTGATTAGTTGCACGCATAGGACTTGTGTTTCTGTTTTCTTTAAAAACCTCCAAAACAATACAAAATATGTAGGTGGATGAAGCCTGTACTGTTATTGTTTCCACTGGGCTGTGGTTCCCTATAATCATCCATCTCAAACTTTAATGATCATTTCTAAAAATGAGGCCGGGGCACGTCAGTCCTGGAAGACCTCAGTAGAAATGACCCACCCTCACTGTGCGGGCTCTGAAGGGGCTGCATATATTGTCTTCAGAAAGACCCTGAGCAAACAGAAATCCTGAGGCTTGTAAAATAATCCTGAGAAAAGAACCGCAAACCCTCATTTTCCTCCTTAACTTAAGAATATCACCTGGGGGGGGGGGGGGGGGGGGTGTCAAATTCAAATGTTTGGAGACAAGTGATCGTAATCTAGCTCAGTGCTTGGCTCATTACCATTCATTTGTTGTACTTCTGCAAGTTTCTGCCAATGTGTGGTTTAATGATTCGCAGAAAGAAGCAAGTCAGCAAATTCCCTACAGTGTTACCGCTTTAAAACACAGTGTGTGTTGAGGCATAGCCGGCAAGATGTTGGCAGAGTGAGGGAGAAAATATGGGGTACAGAAACTCAAGGGAAACAGGAGTTCCCCACAATTTAATATTTCTCACTGGTTGCTGCCTATTAGTGCGGTGCGACATTTTTGTGTTAGTACAAAAATGCAGGATAATCTAATATTGCTATTATCTGATACGACACTGAACTGTACAAAAGTTGAACCCTGTTAGAAACTGGTAAGAATCAAATAACAAGCTTTAAAAAAAAAAGCCCAGGGTCATTCCTCCAGCCCTGGGCTAATGATATGTATTTAAACTAATGCCTTCTCAGTGAGCGCTGTGTTTGTATAAAGTTATATATAATCACAGTAAATACAAACAAATAACAATATAAAACAAATAAGAAATAAGATTTTTTTTTCTATAAAGCAGTAGGTGAGAGTGAGTTTGAAGAACAGTGTTTTGTTCAGATTCTCCTTGATTTGCATGAGTTTGTAAAATCCACAACACAAATTATTTAAAATCATTATTTATTCACCACTAAAACTAGGTAATGGATTCATTCATTCATTCAGACACAGGGAGAACACACCACACTCCTCATAGACAGTCACCCGGAGGAAACCCACACAGACACAGGGAGAACACACCACACTCCTCACAGACAGTCACCCGGAGGAAACCCACGCAGACACAGGGAGAACACACCACACTCCTCACAGACAGTCCCCAAACTTATATAAAATAAAATATATAAATAACTGTATATGAAATGTACCTTAAATGTGAGTTAAAGGAACACTACGTAGTATGTTTACCTTAAAAGCACATCTTCTAAATCACTGTAATGATCCTCTACGTTGTAATCCTCAGAAAAAAGCACCGCAGAAAATGCACTATGTAACTTTTGGAGGGTCGGAAACCACGACAGTTATGGAAAAGTGAATTCAACCCTGCAACTCTAGGGGAAGCCCAGGAACAAACACTAAATCTTTCCTGGTGTTCCTTTAAGGACAACAGTATAATTCTTCCACCATTAAAAAAAAAAATCAGTTGAACCACAATGTGGTGGGATCACTTTGACCACTACCTGAAGAATCTGGGCTTGGGTCAGTTAGCCTATACATGTGTAAAATTGTGTACTGAAGCCTGTCTGGAAATCCTGAACTGACACTTGAATTAAACACAGCTGAAAAGCCTGTACGCTGATTATTCCACAAGCCAGTAATAAATAATACCACTCCAACAGTTTGTCCTCGGACTGTAATCAACAGTGCAGTTAAGCAAGTGTTGATGAACTGATGCTGTTGCACGTTTGGAACTGGCCTAAGTGTGGATGTTACAGAGGCTTTGAAGATTAATGAGCGGCGTGGAGAGTGCTCGAGTCACCGCGATGCTCTGCATATGGATGAGACGCTGATGAAGCTTGTCGCCAGGGCGCCCATGGTTGCCACGACAGCATGTGATAGCCACTTAAGTACGGAGAGCAGGGTATTACCTTTGAGCAGCTCCTCCCTCCTCTACGTGGGCCACGATGATGCCATGCGGAGAGCGTTTAGAGCCTCGGCCACCGGTGATTTGGATCCCTAGTCCATCCTGACCTTTCACCATGTGCATCTTCCAGATACGACTGCCCTCCCTCGGCTGAAAGAGAGGGAGAGAGCATGAGAGGGTGGGACCCAGCTCAGGCAGGAACATCACTCTACACCGGTGGTTCTCAAACTTTTTCTATCATTCCCCATTTCAGACGAAGGGGAATTTCTTTAATTTATTTAAGTAACATCAACTTCTTTCTCTAAATCAGTAGCTTAACTTTACAACACCAGATACAACATTAACATCAATGTTCAAAAATTCAAAAACACAGACAATTGGTCAAAATACAGAAAGTTTAATATTTACACTGTGCTTCAGTTTCTCACTTTTCAATCTTGTGCAAAAATGAGCAAAGGCAGGTGCAGTTGAAGGACATATTTGCTGAGTCAAAGCCTACCCCATACCCATAATATTAGCTATAAGCTGATTCCTATGTAGATAAGGCAGTAAAATACTGCATTTGGAGATGTTAGAGTTCTTGGTAAGAACTTGTCATTTACCGTGTTAAAGGCAGCATTGATGATTCTGGGGAAATTATGTTCTCTCAGGTTTGTTTACATTCAGCAGCTCAACGTCTTTTAAGGTGGAATGTTTAAAGAAGAAAAAAAGGATGTTGTTTGAAATGTAACTCGTCTGTTAGTTTTTATTCACTGTTTGAATTACCACAGGAACTCATTTGTAACTGGAGTTGCTTAGATTTGTAGCACTTACAGTCTGTGTTTACTTTCATGACGCTAAATTCAGTGTTCTCCTGAATTTAGATACAGTTCCACTTTAGTAGTCTGAAACAGCCAAATAAGATAATATTACCCACCTATTTACCAGGAACAAGCTAACATCCTTATCTCTTCATGATTTTCAATCTTTGGCAGACTCGCCGTCCCACTGAAACACCTCCAGAAGAACTGGACCAAGCCCCTTTGTTTTTTGGGTTATGTTTTTAAAGGCTAAGCAGCAGCGATATGAAAGTGTCAAACAAATAAATACAGTGGAATTTGAGTTCCTAACTTGTGTTTATTGATAGTCAGAAAACATGTTATTTCTTACTAATTCAAGGAATAAGGTTTAAAAGACTGTTGGTCCCCCCCCAACGGTGTTCGGAAACTCTAATAGGCGTCTTGCCTGTGACGTAGATGGTGGACAACAACTCTAGAAGTTGCACTTAATTTAATGCAAAATGACGAAAAGGTGTGTTGTTTTTGGCTGCAATCATTCAATGTACAGTGGGACATCTGTGCACAAATGGCCCAAAGATCCCAAAATATCCAGAAAATGGACTAAATTTGTCAACTTTAAACGGGCACTTTGGAAAGGACCATCCGCTCACTCCGTTATCTGTAGCTCATTTCACTGGCGCTTTTCCAACAATATGGGCATGTAAGGACACCAACGAAAGGTGTTCAAGAGCCTCTGTAACATGGAGGTAAACAGGGTAAGGACACTTACTTCACCTGTTTTAGTTGGTGTTAGTTAACGTTAGCTTGACTCGCTAAACTCGGTGGCTCAGATTATACTCGGCTACGTAGCTGCTTTACGGAGGTTTATAGTGTCGGATGAATTCGAGTTCGACTTCGATCACATGTACAAGAATAACGGTACCTCTAAATTTGAGTTTATCTAATTGCTAGGTTATTGTCATGAATAATGTTGGTTATTTAGCTAGCGAGATACTGTCATAACAGTCAGTCATAACGGTGTTTTACCGTTACATGGTTGCGTTCAAGAATTTCCGTAGCGAGCTCGGGTTTTTCCGTCAGTTTAATAAAATTGTCAGTTTTAAAGCAAATTAAGCTGCTATTTTCATTTTAATTCATACTTATATATGTCAGGAACTACAAAAATGTGAAATATTCATGGAGGTCCATTAAGTGCTGCTTAGCCTTTAACAGTTTATTGACACTAGGGCTTTGTAAACTCATCAGACATGCTTCCAGAGCACAATACACAGCACAATAATGAGGAAACATCCTCAGAATTTTTTTTTATTTTTTTTATTAATATCATCAACAGTTACAGTGTAAATTCTACTCCAACAATTCCAAAGCAATGCAGTGAAATCAATGTTGTAACTCCATGTGAAACTGTGCTGAAATCACCCATTGCAAAAGCTTTGTCTGAGGGAGGTATAATCAGGATGAGATACTATTACATAACACTCAAACCAAAACCCAGATCCCCCAAGCACCAGCTGTTTTGTGGGCTTCAATTAGATTATGGCTGTCAGTGTTCCTCTGCTCTGGCGATGGCTCATGCGCGAGGAAGTACTAACAACATTTCTGACAGAAACCAAACTCCCACTTCCCCAATTACCGCTCATCAGCAAAAACATCGCCGTCTGCCGA